>NC_092168.1:45618410-45751325 GCF_045791955.1 Oncorhynchus clarkii lewisi | reverse complement strand
GGAATGATCTATTGAATCATATACTATAAAAGTTGTTTATAATTACGTGAATTACCAGTTTACTAAAATACATTTTTGGATTAATGACAAATGAATAAACTATTTACTAATCCATTATAAATTATTTCGTGTGATACCCACTCTCTATATTCATTCAGTGTAAACAGCATTTCAGAGAGCTACTCGGGTGTGACCCCTGACCTGGCAGCAGAGATGAGTAGTGGTACTGTTCATACCCAGTATGCTGAGGTTGAATTGTCTGCTGTGGTCTCCTGCACTGTTGTGTTGAATAATTAATATATATACTGTAGTAGTTATTTATAATGTAAGAATACCTAGCTGAATAACATTACACAAAAGGCGGCTAAATATTAAAAGGTGAGCAGAATGTAAATTCCTTACAAATGGTTTATTACTGAATGTTATTATAAAGTGTTACCCATAATTGCATGTTCTTACATTTTACCATCAACTACTTACACAACACACCATTTATTTAGACCTGGACTTTATCTGATATCATGCAGTATTGTACATTTATTTTTTACTACACTTGATGAAGAAGTTGTGTCACAATTGAGCCACTAGAGGGAGGTGTTAAACTACAAATAGAATGACTCATGACGTCCTCAAAATGTACTATCAGAATACTCACTATTTATCATTAAATGACACGGAACAACCACAGCCTTAGGTATTTGGAGTACACAATCCACAATGACAACATTGTCCTTTATAAGCTTATGCCTTCTTATGCCTTCTCCAAGTCATTCCATTCCAATCCAGACAAATCAAACACCACATGCATCTATGATGACAACACTGAGATAAGTCATGTCAGTGTATTGTTACATTAAATATTTACAACAATCGTAGAACAATACCATATCAAACCGATGTTTGCCGAACTAGGGAATCATATTATAGGAACTATGAATGTCTTATCTTTAAAGTTAAAATAAGTTTAGCTGTCACTTTAAACCATGGATAAAGGAAAGCATAAATGATTGGATTAATTAAGGAATTAAGAAATGTCAGAAAACTGATAAAATATGCTAAATAATCACTTAAAAAAGAAAAAAAAAAAATTAAATAGAGATGGAATCCAAAAAATTAGATAGTTGAAAACAACAATAGCTAGAGTTTTTGCTGCTTTTCTCTCAGACTTATTTGCCTGTACAGTTTTAACACCAGACACACTGGCAGCCTCTTTTGAAAATACCTTTCTGGCCTGTGATCTGGCCACCACAAAGATTTTCATATAAAGCGTTATAATAACGGAGCACGGGACAACAATTGTAATAACAAGATCAGTGAAATTAACCCAGATTGACCCTTCAACAGTAGTACATTCTTTCAAACACCAACTTGTTACCTGTACATTTACAAAATATGTAATATTAGCAGCACGGTATATGATACAATAACACCAGGTAATGGAAATACAACACATGATTCTTGTTATCGTTATTTTAGAGTGGTACAATAAGGGATCACACACAGCAACATAGCGGTCAATAGATATCAAGACCAAATTGCCCAGAGATAAAGAATTACATAAACTAGAAATGTAGATCTGAAACACACAGAAATATTCCCCAAAACCCCAGCATGGTTCCATAATTGCTACAGTCATTACTGGTATCACAATCAATCCCACCAGGAGATCTGACACAGCCAAAGAGAGGATGAGCAGGTTGGTTGTAGTGTGGAGCTCCTTGAAGTGAAAGATGGAGATGATCACCAGTAGGTTCAAAAATACTGTAACTGCTGAAATCAATGAGAAGATGATGTACAGTGTTATGTAGATAGATGTCGATAGCAAAGCCTTTCTGCAAGAAGAGTTTCTGTCCTGAAAACAGTATTGAACATCTTCATGTTTCTCCATGTGTAATAAAAAGTAAAAATGCTGAGGTCCTTCTTCTGCTTGGTCCTGTGTGTGACCCTGTCAGGTCCGCCTTCTGACAAACTCTGAGCACTGCCTCTCTATTTATCCCTGAGTTACGGACAGAAACTCCCCTCCCTGGAGTCTCTCTGCACACACACACACACACACACACACACACACATACACACACACACACACACACACATACACACACACACACACACACAAAGCATACACAAGTGAACACAGAAATAAATAAAAAAAGGTTGGATAAACAAATAATTTGTGAAAGAATGATGTAATGTATGACAGGATTGGATGTTGCTGTGACCACCTAGCCTGTCATTCAGCCTTACTGATCGTTAGAGATGAGAGAAAAGGTACAATGCAATCAAAATAGTGGCATTCCATAGGAATGTTCTGTAGACTATAAAAATGTCAATCTGAACTGAATTAATCCACAACCTCAGAACACATGATGGCACGCCACATTTCAGCTGGTCAGTGTGTAGGAAAGTTGGCAGTAGGGAAGTTGATGAGATAACATAAGTTTAGGGTGTACATGCTAGTAGCAAATGCAATCAAAATAGTGGCATTCCATAGGAATGTTCTGTAGACTATAAAAATGTCGATCTGAACTGAATTATTAATAAATCCCGTGTCTGAGCCGCTGAATTAAGACTCCATTTTGTCTCTCTACAGACATTGTGCCTGTTTGTGTCACACCCTGATCTGTTTCACCTGTCTTTGTGATTGTGTCCACCCCCCTCCAGGTGTCACCCTTCTTCCTCATTATCCCCTGTGTATTTATACCTGTGTTTTCTGTCTGTCAGTGCCACTTCGTCTTGTTTGTTCAAGCCAACCAGCGGTTTGTCTCAGCTCCTGCTTTTCCCCAGTCTCTCTTTTTCTCTCCCTCCTGGTTTTGACCCTTGCCTGTCCTGTCTTTGAGCCTGCTTTCCTGACGACTCTGTCTGCCCCTGACCCTTTACCTGCCTTCCGTCCTGGATTTTTACACCAATTCTCTGGACTCTGCCTGCCTTTACCTGTCTGTCTGCCTGCCACTTTGGCATATTTAAACTATTGGTTATCCAACATTGTCTGCATCTGGGTCTTACCTTCATATGTGATAGTAGGAATTGGCCCTGACTGACCCAGTAGACCCAGACCAGCTGCACAATGACATCTCCTCCAAGGAACCTCCATTGGTTGGCATGAGGAATTGCTTCGTGGGCTGATGGAGTTGGTTTAAATGTTGGCTGAGCGCCATGACCGAGCGTTGGACATGCTACAGGAACAATTCTGCCGGTCTGGGGGACACCCTGCCACGGTGGCAAACCCACTGTCCTCCAGTAACCCGGCGGTTAGTAGTGCCGCCCCAACGGCCACTCCACCTTCCTTGGATCCCCGGTTAAATCCCCTGAAAATCTTTAATGGAGAGCCGAGCACCTGTCGGGCGTTTTTTTGCAAATTTTGTGCTCATTTTCGAGCGCCAGCCCTCCTCCTTCCCCTCGGATCACTCCAAAATAGCCTACCTCATCATGTTTATGTCTAGAAGGGCTCTCACCTGGCTACCAACGAATGGGAACAGCAGCCAGCCATATGCACAATGTGTTTATTAAACATCTTTGGAATGATCTATTGAATCATATACTATAAAAGTTGTTTATAATTACGTGAATTACCAGTTTACTAAAATACATTTTTGGATTAATGACAAATGAATAAACTATTTACTAATCCATTATAAATTATTTTGTGTGATACCCACTCTCTATATTCATTCAGTGTAAACAGCATTTCAGAGAGCTACTCGGGTGTGACCCCTGACCTGGCAGCAGAGATGAGTAGTGGTACTGTTCATACCCAGTATGCTGAGGTTGAATTGTCTGCTGTGGTCTCCTGCACTGTTGTGTTGAATAATTAATATATATACTGTAGTAGTTATTTATAATGTAAGAATACCTAGCTGAATAACATTACACAAAAGGCGGCTAAATATTAAAAGGTGAGCAGAATGTAAATTCCTTACAAATGGTTTATTACTGAATGTTATTATAAAGTGTTACCCATAATTGCATGTTCTTACATTTTACCATCAACTACTTACACAACACACCATTTATTTAGACCTGGACTTTATCTGATATCATGCAGTATTGTACATTTATTTTTTACTACACTTGATGAAGAAGTTGTGTCACAATTGAGCCACTAGAGGGAGGTGTTAAACTACAAATAGAATGACTCATGACGTCCTCAAAATGTACTATCAGAATACTCACTATTTATCATTAAATGACACGGAACAACCACAGCCTTAGGTATTTGGAGTACACAATCCACAATGACAACATTGTCCTTTATAAGCTTATGCCTTCTTATGCCTTCTCCAAGTCATTCCATTCCAATCCAGACAAATCAAACACCACATGCATCTATGATGACAACACTGAGATAAGTCATGTCAGTGTATTGTTACATTAAATATTTACAACAATCGTAGAACAATACCATATCAAACCGATGTTTGCCGAACTAGGGAATCATATTATAGGAACTATGAATGTCTTATCTTTAAAGTTAAAATAAGTTTAGCTGTCACTTTAAACCATGGATAAAGGAAAGCATAAATGATTGGATTAATTAAGGAATTAAGAAATGTCAGAAAACTGATAAAATATGCTAAATAATCACTTAAAAAAGAAAAAAAAAAAATTAAATAGAGATGGAATCCAAAAAATTAGATAGTTGAAAACAACAATAGCTAGAGTTTTTGCTGCTTTTCTCTCAGACTTATTTGCCTGTACAGTTTTAACACCAGACACACTGGCAGCCTCTTTTGAAAATACCTTTCTGGCCTGTGATCTGGCCACCACAAAGATTTTCATATAAAGCGTTATAATAACGGAGCACGGGACAACAATTGTAATAACAAGATCAGTGAAATTAACCCAGATTGACCCTTCAACAGTAGTACATTCTTTCAAACACCAACTTGTTACCTGTACATTTACAAAATATGTAATATTAGCAGCACGGTATATGATACAATAACACCAGGTAATGGAAATACAACACATGATTCTTGTTATCGTTATTTTAGAGTGGTACAATAAGGGATCACACACAGCAACATAGCGGTCAATAGATATCAAGACCAAATTGCCCAGAGATAAAGAATTACATAAACTAGAAATGTAGATCTGAAACACACAGAAATATTCCCCAAAACCCCAGCATGGTTCCATAATTGCTACAGTCATTACTGGTATCACAATCAATCCCACCAGGAGATCTGACACAGCCAAAGAGAGGATGAGCAGGTTGGTTGTAGTGTGGAGCTCCTTGAAGTGAAAGATGGAGATGATCACCAGTAGGTTCAAAAATACTGTAACTGCTGAAATCAATGAGAAGATGATGTACAGTGTTATGTAGATAGATGTCGATAGCAAAGCCTTTCTGCAAGAAGAGTTTCTGTCCTGAAAACAGTATTGAACATCTTCATGTTTCTCCATGTGTAATAAAAAGTAAAAATGCTGAGGTCCTTCTTCTGCTTGGTCCTGTGTGTGACCCTGTCAGGTCCGCCTTCTGACAAACTCTGAGCACTGCCTCTCTATTTATCCCTGAGTTACGGACAGAAACTCCCCTCCCTGGAGTCTCTCTGCACACACACACACACACACACACACACACATACACACACACACACACACACACATACACACACACACACACACACAAAGCATACACAAGTGAACACAGAAATAAATAAAAAAAGGTTGGATAAACAAATAATTTGTGAAAGAATGATGTAATGTATGACAGGATTGGATGTTGCTGTGACCACCTAGCCTGTCATTCAGCCTTACTGATCGTTAGAGATGAGAGAAAAGGTACAATGCAATCAAAATAGTGGCATTCCATAGGAATGTTCTGTAGACTATAAAAATGTCAATCTGAACTGAATTAATCCACAACCTCAGAACACATGATGGCACGCCACATTTCAGCTGGTCAGTGTGTAGGAAAGTTGGCAGTAGGGAAGTTGATGAGATAACATAAGTTTAGGGTGTACATGCTAGTAGCAAATGCAATCAAAATAGTGGCATTCCATAGGAATGTTCTGTAGACTATAAAAATGTCGATCTGAACTGAATTATTAATAAATCCCGTGTCTGAGCCGCTGAATTAAGACTCCATTTTGTCTCTCTACAGACATTGTGCCTGTTTGTGTCACACCCTGATCTGTTTCACCTGTCTTTGTGATTGTGTCCACCCCCCTCCAGGTGTCACCCTTCTTCCTCATTATCCCCTGTGTATTTATACCTGTGTTTTCTGTCTGTCAGTGCCACTTCGTCTTGTTTGTTCAAGCCAACCAGCGGTTTGTCTCAGCTCCTGCTTTTCCCCAGTCTCTCTTTTTCTCTCCCTCCTGGTTTTGACCCTTGCCTGTCCTGTCTTTGAGCCTGCTTTCCTGACGACTCTGTCTGCCCCTGACCCTTTACCTGCCTTCCGTCCTGGATTTTTACACCAATTCTCTGGACTCTGCCTGCCTTTACCTGTCTGTCTGCCTGCCACTTTGGCATATTTAAACTATTGGTTATCCAACATTGTCTGCATCTGGGTCTTACCTTCATATGTGATAGTAGGAATTGGCCCTGACTGACCCAGTAGACCCAGACCAGCTGCACAATGACATCTCCTCCAAGGAACCTCCATTGGTTGGCATGAGGAATTGCTTCGTGGGCTGATGGAGTTGGTTTAAATGTTGGCTGAGCGCCATGACCGAGCGTTGGACATGCTACAGGAACAATTCTGCCGGTCTGGGGGACACCCTGCCACGGTGGCAAACCCACTGTCCTCCAGTAACCCGGCGGTTAGTAGTGCCGCCCCAACGGCCACTCCACCTTCCTTGGATCCCCGGTTAAATCCCCTGAAAATCTTTAATGGAGAGCCGAGCACCTGTCGGGCGTTTTTTTGCAAATTTTGTGCTCATTTTCGAGCGCCAGCCCTCCTCCTTCCCCTCGGATCACTCCAAAATAGCCTACCTCATCATGTTTATGTCTAGAAGGGCTCTCACCTGGCTACCAACGAATGGGAACAGCAGCCAGCCATATGCACAATGTGTTTATTAAACATCTTTGGAATGATCTATTGAATCATATACTATAAAAGTTGTTTATAATTACGTGAATTACCAGTTTACTAAAATACATTTTTGGATTAATGACAAATGAATAAACTATTTACTAATCCATTATAAATTATTTCGTGTGATACCCACTCTCTATATTCATTCAGTGTAAACAGCATTTCAGAGAGCTACTCGGGTGTGACCCCTGACCTGGCAGCAGAGATGAGTAGTGGTACTGTTCATACCCAGTATGCTGAGGTTGAATTGTCTGCTGTGGTCTCCTGCACTGTTGTGTTGAATAATTAATATATATACTGTAGTAGTTATTTATAATGTAAGAATACCTAGCTGAATAACATTACACAAAAGGCGGCTAAATATTAAAAGGTGAGCAGAATGTAAATTCCTTACAAATGGTTTATTACTGAATGTTATTATAAAGTGTTACCCATAATTGCATGTTCTTACATTTTACCATCAACTACTTACACAACACACCATTTATTTAGACCTGGACTTTATCTGATATCATGCAGTATTGTACATTTATTTTTTACTACACTTGATGAAGAAGTTGTGTCACAATTGAGCCACTAGAGGGAGGTGTTAAACTACAAATAGAATGACTCATGACGTCCTCAAAATGTACTATCAGAATACTCACTATTTATCATTAAATGACACGGAACAACCACAGCCTTAGGTATTTGGAGTACACAATCCACAATGACAACATTGTCCTTTATAAGCTTATGCCTTCTTATGCCTTCTCCAAGTCATTCCATTCCAATCCAGACAAATCAAACACCACATGCATCTATGATGACAACACTGAGATAAGTCATGTCAGTGTATTGTTACATTAAATATTTACAACAATCGTAGAACAATACCATATCAAACCGATGTTTGCCGAACTAGGGAATCATATTATAGGAACTATGAATGTCTTATCTTTAAAGTTAAAATAAGTTTAGCTGTCACTTTAAACCATGGATAAAGGAAAGCATAAATGATTGGATTAATTAAGGAATTAAGAAATGTCAGAAAACTGATAAAATATGCTAAATAATCACTTAAAAAAGAAAAAAAAAAAATTAAATAGAGATGGAATCCAAAAAATTAGATAGTTGAAAACAACAATAGCTAGAGTTTTTGCTGCTTTTCTCTCAGACTTATTTGCCTGTACAGTTTTAACACCAGACACACTGGCAGCCTCTTTTGAAAATACCTTTCTGGCCTGTGATCTGGCCACCACAAAGATTTTCATATAAAGCGTTATAATAACGGAGCACGGGACAACAATTGTAATAACAAGATCAGTGAAATTAACCCAGATTGACCCTTCAACAGTAGTACATTCTTTCAAACACCAACTTGTTACCTGTACATTTACAAAATATGTAATATTAGCAGCACGGTATATGATACAATAACACCAGGTAATGGAAATACAACACATGATTCTTGTTATCGTTATTTTAGAGTGGTACAATAAGGGATCACACACAGCAACATAGCGGTCAATAGATATCAAGACCAAATTGCCCAGAGATAAAGAATTACATAAACTAGAAATGTAGATCTGAAACACACAGAAATATTCCCCAAAACCCCAGCATGGTTCCATAATTGCTACAGTCATTACTGGTATCACAATCAATCCCACCAGGAGATCTGACACAGCCAAAGAGAGGATGAGCAGGTTGGTTGTAGTGTGGAGCTCCTTGAAGTGAAAGATGGAGATGATCACCAGTAGGTTCAAAAATACTGTAACTGCTGAAATCAATGAGAAGATGATGTACAGTGTTATGTAGATAGATGTCGATAGCAAAGCCTTTCTGCAAGAAGAGTTTCTGTCCTGAAAACAGTATTGAACATCTTCATGTTTCTCCATGTGTAATAAAAAGTAAAAATGCTGAGGTCCTTCTTCTGCTTGGTCCTGTGTGTGACCCTGTCAGGTCCGCCTTCTGACAAACTCTGAGCACTGCCTCTCTATTTATCCCTGAGTTACGGACAGAAACTCCCCTCCCTGGAGTCTCTCTGCACACACACACACACACACACACACACACATACACACACACACACACACACACATACACACACACACACACACACAAAGCATACACAAGTGAACACAGAAATAAATAAAAAAAGGTTGGATAAACAAATAATTTGTGAAAGAATGATGTAATGTATGACAGGATTGGATGTTGCTGTGACCACCTAGCCTGTCATTCAGCCTTACTGATCGTTAGAGATGAGAGAAAAGGTACAATGCAATCAAAATAGTGGCATTCCATAGGAATGTTCTGTAGACTATAAAAATGTCAATCTGAACTGAATTAATCCACAACCTCAGAACACATGATGGCACGCCACATTTCAGCTGGTCAGTGTGTAGGAAAGTTGGCAGTAGGGAAGTTGATGAGATAACATAAGTTTAGGGTGTACATGCTAGTAGCAAATGCAATCAAAATAGTGGCATTCCATAGGAATGTTCTGTAGACTATAAAAATGTCGATCTGAACTGAATTATTAATAAATCCCGTGTCTGAGCCGCTGAATTAAGACTCCATTTTGTCTCTCTACAGACATTGTGCCTGTTTGTGTCACACCCTGATCTGTTTCACCTGTTTTTGTGATTGTGTCCACCCCCCTCCAGGTGTCACCCTTCTTCCTCATTATCCCCTGTGTATTTATACCTGTGTTTTCTGTCTGTCAGTGCCACTTCGTCTTGTTTGTTCAAGCCAACCAGCGGTTTGTCTCAGCTCCTGCTTTTCCCCAGTCTCTCTTTTTCTCTCCCTCCTGGTTTTGACCCTTGCCTGTCCTGTCTTTGAGCCTGCTTTCCTGACGACTCTGTCTGCCCCTGACCCTTTACCTGCCTTCCGTCCTGGATTTTTACACCAATTCTCTGGACTCTGCCTGCCTTTACCTGTCTGTCTGCCTGCCACTTTGGCATATTTAAACTATTGGTTATCCAACATTGTCTGCATCTGGGTCTTACCTTCATATGTGATAGTAGGAATTGGCCCTGACTGACCCAGTAGACCCAGACCAGCTGCACAATGACATCTCCTCCAAGGAACCTCCATTGGTTGGCATGAGGAATTGCTTCGTGGGCTGATGGAGTTGGTTTAAATGTTGGCTGAGCGCCATGACCGAGCGTTGGACATGCTACAGGAACAATTCTGCCGGTCTGGGGGACACCCTGCCACGGTGGCAAACCCACTGTCCTCCAGTAACCCGGCGGTTAGTAGTGCCGCCCCAACGGCCACTCCACCTTCCTTGGATCCCCGGTTAAATCCCCTGAAAATCTTTAATGGAGAGCCGAGCACCTGTCGGGCGTTTTTTTGCAAATTTTGTGCTCATTTTCGAGCGCCAGCCCTCCTCCTTCCCCTCGGATCACTCCAAAATAGCCTACCTCATCATGTTTATGTCTAGAAGGGCTCTCACCTGGCTACCAACGAATGGGAACAGCAGCCAGCCATATGCATGAGCCTGGGGGGGGTTAGTGGGTGAGGTAAGGAAGGTTTTCCATGCCCCGTTCTCCAGGAGAGAAGCTGCCCGGAGTCTAATCCAGCTCCTGCAGGATGCCCGCACTGTGGCCGACTATGCGGTGGATTTCCGCACGTTGGCAACAGAGAGTGCGTGGAGCCCAGAAGCATTATTTGACATGTTCCTGCATGGCGTCTCGGAGGAGGTTGAGGACGAGCTTGCGGCTCAGGATTTACCCACGGATCTTGGCTCCCTCATCGCTTTGACCATCCACATCGATGGGCGATTGCTGGAATGACAGATGAGCAGGGAATTCGATGTAACTCGTCTAGATATTCCACCTCGCCTTCGAGCCATCCTGGACGTCACCAACGATCCCGTGGCTGAGAGCACCCAAGGTTTCCCGACCTTCCTCGAGAGTCACCGAAAAGTGCAGCGGCACTGTTTCCCGACACCATGCAACTAGGCAGAGCTGGGCTGTCACCAGCAGAACAGCAACACAGGATCATCACAAGGTTATGTCTGTATTGCAGGACTTTTGGTCATTTTGTATTATCGTGCCCGGTAAAGGACCAGGCTCTAGAGGGAGCGAGTACTATGGATAACTTTTCTGCTTCCTTTACTCGCACCCCTTTCCATGTCATTCTGCTGTGGGGGAACCAGTCCAAATCTCTCCGGGTTCTCTCTCATTGACTCGGGGGCCGATGAGAGTTTTCTGGACGCCACACTGGCTTCAGAGCTGAACATCCCCACTCAGCCCCTTTCCATTCCCATGGATTTTAGAGTGCTGGACGTGCGCTCTATAGGTCGGGTCACCAATTACACCACTCCCATCAAACTACATGTGTCAGGGAATCACAGCGAGACCATTCAGTTCCTGCTCATCAAGTCCCCCCAGATTCCTATGGTGTTGGGATTCTTCTGTCTCCAACGACACATTCTTCTGTCTCCAACGACATGGGTGCTGTCATGGGCTGGAGTCTGTTCTTCCATGCCCATTGTCTGAAGTCGGCGCAACCTCCATTCCCGCGGAGTACCAGGATCTTCCGGGAGGTGTTCAGCAAGGCCACTTCACTTCCACAGCACAGTCCCTATGACTGCGGTGTTGACTTTCTCCCTGGCACCACGCCGCCCCGGGGACGTCTGTACTCGCTGTCGGAACCAGAGACCAAGGCAATTGAGGACCTCCTCCTCTCCCACTGGCGCAGGGTTCTTCTTTGTGTAGAAGAAGGACAAGAACCTGCAGCAGTGCATTGACTACCGGGGACTCAGTGATATCCCTGTGAAGAACCGTTATCCGCTAACATTCATTTCCTCAGCCTTTGAGCTGCTCCAGGTGGCCACTGTCTTCTCCAAGCTGAATCTACGAAATGCCTACCAAGTCAAATTTATTGGTCACATACACATGCTGAGCAGATGTTTATGAAAGTGTAGAGAAATGCTTGTGTTTCTAGTTCTGACTATGCAGTAATATATAACAAGTAATCTAACAAATTCACAACAACTACCTGATACACACAATTTTTAAGGGATGAATAAGAGTATGTACATATACATTTATGGATGAGCGATGGCCGTGCGCATAGGCAAGATGCAGTAGATGGTATAGAATACTATCTATCCTACACAACTCATCCCATATGTTTATGTTAACATTTTGGAAGTGCCGTTATTTAAAGTGACTAGTGATACCTTTGTTAGTGATGGCTGTTTAACAGTCTGATGGCCTCCAGATAGAAGCTGTTTTTCAGTCTCTCTGTCCCAGCTTTGATGCACCTGTACTGACCTCGCCTTCTGGATGATAGTGGGGGGAACAGGCAGTGGCTCGGATGGTTGTTGACCTTGATGATCTTTTTGGACTTCTTGTGACATCGGGTGCTGTAGGTTTCCTAGAGGGCAGGTAGTTTGCCCCTGGTGATGCGTTGTGCAGACCGCACTACAATCTGGAGAGCCTTGCAGTTGAGAGCACTGCAGTTGCCGTAGCAGGCAGTGATACAGCCCAACAGGATGCTCACGATTGTGCATCTGTAAAGTTTGAGTGTGTTAGATGACTAGCCAAATTTGCAGCGACCACGTTGTTTTGGGTCGGCCTCTGGGATAAGATTGCATGTCCAGAGTGGAGGTCCGAACAAAGGATCTGTTTTGGGAAAGACGTATTCCTGGTCATAATGATGTTAAGTTGACATCGCTTTTATTTCCAATTGTTCTTCCCGGCTGTATGTAATAACACTTGAGATTTTCTGGGCTAACAATGTAAGAAACAACACATTAAAAAACAAATAACTGCATAGTTTTCTCAGGACCTGAAGCGAGGCGACCTTCTCTGTCGGCGCCATTGTTTAATCATCAAGGACAAGACCCTGCGGCCTGCTGCGGATACGAGGGGGATGAGTGAAGACCACCTTCAACACAGCCAGCACCACTATTCATATCTTTTCATGCCATTTGGTCTCGCAAATGCCAGTGCTGTGTTCCAGGCTCTGGTGAACGATGTTTTCTGCGACATGCTGAACCGCTTCATATTCGTCTACATTGATGACATCCCCGTCTTCTCCCGCTCCCCCGAGGAACACGTGCTCCGTGTCTTACAGGTTCTCCAGTGCCTTCTGGAGAGCTAGTTGTTTGTCAAGGAGAGAAAAGTTCCATTGCTCCACCATTCCTTTACTGGGCTACATCATCTCTGTTGGGAGTGTCCAGATGAACCCTGAGACGGTGAAAGCGGTGGTGGATTTGCCTCAGCCTACGTCCAGGGTGAAGCTGCAACACATCCTGAAGTCACCAACTTTTATCTCCTCTTTATCCGGGGTAACAGCACCCTGGCCTCCCCCTCTCTGCCCTCACCTCTACCAAGATACCGTTCACATTATCCATGGCCACTGACCGGGTGTTCCAGGACCTTAAAAACTTCTTCACGACGGCTCTGATCCTGGTTCATCCGTACCCTTCTCGTCAGTTCGTGGTGGAGGCCAATGCTTCAGATGTAGGAGTGTGGGTTCTGTCCCAACATTCTGCCCGGGACCTTAAGCTGCATCCCTGTACCTTCTTCTCCCACCGCCTCAACGCCACATTTATTTTCGAAGCTCTGTTTTTCCTGTAATTTACTCCTCCCTTGTATGATAGTTTTTTGCCTGCCTCACTAACGATGCCTTTTGCCTAGTCCCTGCCTGTACTTTAGCCTATCGGATTTCCTGTTATCGAACTATTGCCCAATCTCCCGGACGACGTTACTAGCCTTTTCCCTGCCTGTACTGATGCCTTTTTGGACCCCCTGTGTATGACCTTCTGCCTGACCCTGGACCCAGCTAGATGCCCCCTCCTGTGGTTGTCACATCTGCTCCTGCCACGCCCTCTTGTGTTCATCCGGTGTCTCCTTGACATGCAGGCACTTCCCCAGTTCTCTCTCTCTCTCTCTCTCTCTCTCTCTCTCTCTCTCTCTCTCTCTCTCTATGAATTTTACATGATTGGGAATAAAAATATACATCTGTTAGTCGAAGATACACTAAATACACAAAGTATCGAAACACCCCTTCAAATAGTGGATTTGGCTAGTTCAGCCGCACCCATTGCTGACATTTGTATAAACTCGAGCAAACATCCATGCAATTTCCATAGACAAACATTGGCAGTAGAATTTACTTACTGAAGAGCTTTTTGACTTTCAACGTGACACCGTCATAGGATGCCACCTTTCCAATCAGTCAGTTTGTAAAAATTCTGCCCTGCTAGAGCTTTCCCGTTCAACTGTAAGTGCTGTTATTTTTAAATGGAAACATCTAGGAGCAACACTGTCTCAGTCGCAAAGTGGTAGGCCACACAAGCTCACAGAACGGGAAGGCCGAGTGCTGCAGAAGGAAGCGATTAAAATTCCTCTGTCCTCAGTTGCAACACTCACTACCGAGTTCCAAACTGACTCTGGAAGCAACGGCAGCACAATAACTCTTCATCAGGAGCTTCATGAAATGGGTTTCGATGGCCGTGCAATGCCAAGTGCCGGATCGAGTGGTGTAAAGCACTCCGCTATTGGGCTCTGGAGCAGTGAAAAAAGTGTCTCTGGAGTGATGAATCACACTTCACGAATCTGGATTTGGCGGATTACATAAAAACGCTACCTGCTCCAATGCATAGTGCCAACTGTAAAGTTTGGTGTGGGTGTAATAATGGTCTGGGGCAGTTTTTAATGGTTTGAGCTAGAACCCTTATTTTCAGTGAAGGGAAATCTTAACACTACAGCCATGAGATTTTAACACAGCATACCATGACATTTTAGACTTCGTGTGAGGTTGATACGATGGGAGAGGAAAGGATGCAGCTGTTGGTCTTGGGCTGAACACTGGACAGGACAGCCCCCACTCTGACGTCTGAAGCGTTGTCCACCCCCACGAACTGCCAATACGGATCTGGATGGATTAGGATGGGGGAGGACGGCGCCCCACATCAACATATTTTTCATAAAGCACAAGCTTCACAAAATCACAAATAGCGATGAAATAAACCACTTACTTCTGAAGATCTTCCTCTGTTTGCAATCCCAAGGGTCCCAGCTACAAAGTGAATGGTCGTTTTGTTAGGTAAAATCCTTCTTTATATCCCAAAATGTCTTGTTTTTTGTCAGAAACACTATAGAGAGCATGTAGGATTGAGACTTGAGTGAATTTATGGTAGGTTTTGTCTGAAAACCTACCTCTTCATGAGTATATTGATTAATGCCACCACCCCCCCCCCCCCTTATCTGCTCAATGACTAAAATAGAAATTTGTAGCAGAGGTGAGTCAGACTCATGCTCTGGTGATGAGGTAGCCCTGCCTGGAACTTCTAAATCAGTGTCACCCTCGGTCCAAGAAGGACTTTCCTCTTTTACTATTGGTTAAGATGTTGGTTATCCACTCAGGATACTACAGTTCAGATCCCTCCTTTGACAGAGTCATGATTCAGTGGTGGGATTCTTGACCTGTGCAGGAAAGACTAGTTTAGGGGTGAGGGTTGTACTGAGGCTGAGGCCTAATGGAAGTTGTAATCACACAAATGACAATAGAGCTGTACTTAGGTTCACTTTGAATGTTTATGCTGTTTTAGGGCCTAATTAGGTCCCTGGAGTAACACCTTTAATTGGTGGAATTCCTTAGAGTTTTAGACCTCATTCACAGAGCACAGGTTGACTTCTGCTGATGTAATATGCTCTCTAAGAACCATACTGTTGTGGTAGTGTGCTGAAGGAAGTAATGTGTTCGTCTGAAAATGCTAACATTCGTGTTTGTTGGCAGTGACTACCAAAACCAAAGTGTGGATTGCAGTCACTCATTAGAAATCAGATCAAATCTAATTTTATTGGTCACATACAGATGTTTCTAGAAGAAAAAGAAACGCACACCTATTAAGACGAGGTGCTGGCTAGCGGAGTTGAAACTTGAAAATAAAAGAGAGCCGCACACTCTAGGAGCTCAGATGCAAAAATGTAATACCAACGTTTTGACAGCACAGAGTGTGCGGCTCTCTTTTATTTTCAAACATACAGATGTTTAGCAGATGTTATTTCAGGTGTAGAGAAATGCTTGTGCATCTAGTTCTGACAGTGCAGCAATATATCTAACAAGCAATATATAACAATTTCACAACAAATACTTAATACACAGAAATCTAAGTAAAGGAATTAAGAATATATGGATGATCAATGTCAGAGTCACACAGACTAAGAGCAGTTTATAGACTGCTTACAGGGTAAGGTAACCGATATCCAAATACATAAATTAACTGAACATTACGTTTTAAGGGTTACTTCCTCTAACACACATCAAAATCAAGTCAAAGTCACATTTTATTGGTCACATAAACATATTTAGCAGACATTTTTCCGGGTGTAGTGAATGCCTTTGGTTCCTAGCTCCAACAGTGCAGAAGAATCTAACAACACACAACAATACACACACATTTAAAAGTAAAAGAATGGAACTAAAAAATATATATATATATTTTAGGACAAGCAACGTCAGAATGGTACTGGCAAAAAATACAGTTGAATACAGTATATACATATGAGATGAGTAAAGCAGTGTGTTAACATTTTTAAAGTGACTAGTGTTCCATTATTAAAGTGACTAGGGATTCCATGACTATGTACAGACTGTAGGGCAGCCTCCTCTAAGGTGCAGGGTTGAGTAACCGGGTGGTAGTCGGCTAGTGATGGGTATTTAACAGTCTGATGGCCTTGAGATATAACCTGTTTTTCAGTCTCTCGGTCCCAGCTTCGATGCACCTGTTCTGAAGTCGCCTTCTGGATGATAACGGGGTGAACAGGCCGTGGCTCAGGTAGATGATGTCTTTAATAATATTTTTGCCCTTTCTGTGACATTGGGTACTGTAGGTGTCCTGGAGGGCAGGCAGTGTGCCCGCTGTGATGTGTTGGGCAGACCGCACCACCCTCTGAAGTATTCAGACCCTTTATTCTGTACCTCGTTGAAGCATCTATGCCAGAGATTACAGGGTATGATGCTCCAAGCTTGGCAAACCTGTATTTGGGGAGTTTCTCCCATTCTTCTCTGCAGATCCTCTCAAGCTCTGTCAGATTGGATGGGGATAGACGATGCACAGCTATTTTCAGATCTCTCCACAGATGTTCGTTCAGATTCTAGTCCGGGCCCTGGCTGGGCCACTCAAGCACATTCACAGACTTGTCCCGAAGCCACTCCTGCATTGTCTTGTCTGTGTACTTAGGGTCATTGTTCTGTTGGAAGGTGTATTTGCACACACTGTATATAGACTTTCTTTTTTCTAATGTGTTATTGACTGTACGCTTGTTTATTCCATGTGTAACTCAGTGTTATTCTTTATGTCACACTGCTTTGCTTTATCTTGGCCAGGTTGCAGTTGTAGATGAATACTTGTTCTCAACTAGCTTACTTGGTTAAATAAAGGTGAAATTAAAAATTTAAAAACCTTCAACCCAGTCTGAGATCCTGAGCTCTCTGGAGCAGGTTTTAATCAAGGATCTCTCTGTACTTTGCTCCATTCATCTTTCCCCTAATCCTGACTAGTCTCTCAGTCCATGCCAGTGAAAACATACCCACAGCATGATGCTGCCACCACCATGCTTCACCACAGGGATGGTGCCAGGTTTCCTCCAGATGTGAAGTTTGGCATCCAGGCCAAAGAGTTGAATCTTGGCTTCGCCAGACCAGGGAATCTTGTTTCTCATGGTCTGAGAGTCCTTAGGTGCCTTCTGGCAAACTCCAAGACTGTTATGTGCTTTTTACTGTGGCATGGCTTCCATCTAGCCAATCTACAATATGGAGATGTTTGTCTTTCTGGAAGGTTATTGCATCTCCCTAGAGTAACTCTGGAGCTCTCTCAGAGTGAACATCCATCACCATGTCAGTTTGGCCGGTCGGCCAGCTCTAGGAAGAGTCTTGGTGGTTCCAAACTTCTTCCATTTAAGGATGATGGAGGTCACTGTGTTCTTGGGGACAGTCAATGCTGCAGAAGTATTTTTGTACCCTTCCCCAGATCGGTTCTTCGACACAATTCTGTCTCGGAGCTCTAAGGACAATTTCTTCGATCTCATGGCTTTGTTTCTTATCTGACATGCACTGTCAACTGTGGGACCTTTTAAATAGGCAAGAGTGTGCCTTTCCAAATCAGTTCAGAGGGTTTTCAGTTCTCAACCATCAGTCCTCAGTCCCTAGCACTAAGTTGTTGGTGTGGGGCGGCAGGTAGCCTAGTGGTTAGAGCATTGGACTAGTAACCGAAAGGTTGCAAGATCGAATCCCCGAGCTGACAAGGTAAAAATCTGTCATTCTGCCCCTGAACAAGGCAGTTAACCCACTGTTCCTAGGCTGTCATTGAAAATAAGAATGTTCTTAACTGATTTGCCTAGTTAAATAAAGATAAAATAAATAAAAATGGTCTCCAGCTGCACTAGGTCACTGGTCTACAGCTGCACCTGGTCATTAGTCTCCAGCTGCACCAGGTCATTGGCTTCTATCTGCATTGGGTCACTGGTCTCCAGCTACACTAGGTCATTAGTCTCCAGCTGCACCAGGTCATTGGTCTCCAGCTACACTAGTTCATTGTTCTCTAGCTGCACTAGGTCTGTTTTCCTCAGCATTAAATACTTTGTAAATGTACAGGTACCAAGTAGGTGTTTGAAAGAATGTACTACTTTTGAAGGGTCAATCTGGGTTAATATCACTGACCTTGTATTTACAATGGTTGTCCCGTGTTCTATTATTATAACACTTTATGTGAAAATCTTTGTGGTGGCCAGATCACAGGCCAGAAAGGTATTTTCAAAAGAGGCTGCCAGTGTGTCTTGTGTTAAAACTGCACAGGCAAATAAGTCTGAGAGAAAAGCAGCAAAAACTC
Organism: Oncorhynchus clarkii lewisi; assembly: GCF_045791955.1. NCBI lineage: Eukaryota > Metazoa > Chordata > Actinopteri > Salmoniformes > Salmonidae > Oncorhynchus > Oncorhynchus clarkii. Next base: position 45,732,450 of record NC_092168.1, on the reverse strand, counting down.
TAGGTATTGTTGTTTTCAACTATTTCATTTGTTGGATTCCATTTTTATTTTCTTTATTTTTTAATGTTTTAATTGACATGTTCTTAACAAATTTCATCATTTTTCTGCCACTTGTTAATTCCTTAATTAATCCAATAATTTATGCTTTCTTTTATCCATGGTTCAAAGTGACAGCTAAACTTTTATTAAATTTGAAGATAACACGTTCATAGTTCCTATAATTTTATTCCCTAGGTTGGCAAACATAGGTTTGATATAGTTTTGATCTACAATTGTTGTATTTATTTGTTTAATTTTTTTTTTTTCAGATAGCAATGCACTGACATTACTTATCTCAGTGTTGTCATCATAGATACAAGTGGTGTTGATACTGAATGATTTGTCTGGATTGGAATGGAATGACTTGGAGAAGGCATTAGAAGGAATAAGCTTGTTTTATAAAATACATTGTAATCATTGTGGATTGTGTACTGCAAATACCTAAGGCTGTGGTTGTCCCATGTTACTTAATGATAAATAGTATGTACGTTTTCAAATATAACATTCTGAGGACATCATGACTCATGCTATATGTTGTTTAACATCTCCCTCTAGTGGCTCAATTGTGACCCAAAGTCTTCATCAAGTGTAGTAAAGTTGAAATGTACAATACTGCATGATATCAGATAACGTCCAGGTCTATATAACTTCTGCATTGTGTAAGTAGTTGATGGTAAAATGTAAGAATATGCAATTATGGGTAACACTTTATAATAACATTTAGTATTTAATATTAAGGCCACATTTGTGAAATGTTACTCAGCTAGGTTTTCACACATTTATAAATAACTACTACAGTATAATTATTCAACATAACAGTGCAGAAGACCACAGCAGACACTTGAACCTCAACACACTGGGTATGAACTGTACCACTACTCTCACTACATCACTACTGTCAGGTCAGGGGTCACACCAGAACAGCTCTCTCAGAAGCTGTTTACTCTGAATGAATATAGAGATTGGGAAACACACTAAATCGTTTCTAATGGATTAGTAAATAGTTTATTCATCATTCATGTATCATTACTCCCACATTTGTTTTAGTTAGCTAGTTATTCACACATTTTTTAACAACTTTTATAGTCTGTAATAATGATTCAGAAGATCATTCATGAAATGTTTATTAATGAATATCCTTATCAACCATTTAATAATCCTGAGTAAGGCATGTATAGTTTGAATTTACAGTTTGTTCACCATTTATTAATCACTACTCCCAAATTTGTTAAATGTTAGTCAGGAAGTTATTCTCACATGTGCAAATTTCTAGTATATGCATTAATGATTAAGCACAACAGTGCAGGAGACCACAGCAGACACTTGAACATCAACATACTGGGTATGAACACTACCACTAATCTCACACCCACTCCATCACTGCTGCCAGGTCAGGGGTCACACCAGAGCAGCTCTTTCAGATGCTTAGTGTCAGAATGAATGTAGAGATTGGTAACACTATAATAACACTTTGTAATAAAGAATGCATAATGGATTAGTAAATAGTTTATTCATCATTCATGTATCATTACTCCCACATTTGTTTTAGTTAGCTGGTTATTCACACATTTATTAACAACTTTTATAGTCTGTAATAATGATACATAAGATCATTCATAAGATGTGATTCATAACACATAAACCATGTACTAATCATTAGTAAAGTTGTATTGCAGTCCCTAATTTAAAGTGAGGACTATTCATACCTTCTTAATACTTTATAAATGTTTTGAACAGTGACCAGTGTAATTTTTCACATAAAGATGGATATGCTATTGGTAGACTTTCCAGCAGTACCTGATGCTCCTTAAGGTCTCAAAATGACCTAGAACATATCAATGGTTAAACAATAAGCACACAACACAGAGGATGTTAAAGGAAATGTATTGAACATTTTATTCCAAAAACACACTGTCCTAATAGTGTGCTGAAGGAAGTAACGTGTTTGTCTGAAAATTATAACATTATTGTTTGTTGGCCCTGAGAATCTAAACCAAAGTGTGGATTGCAGACACTCATTAGAGAAGTTCATAGACTGCTTACAGGGTAAGGGAACCAATATCTAAATACATAATTTAACTGAACATTACATTTAAAGGGTTACAACCTTTAATACACTACAAGTGAAGGTGTTATATACAATTCATATACAAAATGCTGGAGTGAAATGGCCAGTTGAAAAACAGTTTTACTGCAGAGTTTTACACCCACTGGGCCAACACTGGTTGAATCAACGTTGTTGTTTTTATCCAACATTGAGTTGACATTGAATTAATGTCTGTGAACAGTGGGCAGGGATTGCTTTCAGTATGTGCTGTGGCCATAGGATGGTGGTTGGTCAAGGGTAATTTCAGTGTAGGAAAGGATGAAACAGCGTCTGTACCACCAGTAAGTACAGATAGTAGTATAAATCCCCTCACACAGTCCCCTCAGCCGGACAACTTTCTCATGTCTTCTGGAGGGAAATGCTGTAGGAATGCTCAACCGGTGTCGCTCATTAAGCCGACAGAAACTTTCAACCAGTTCTCCACATTAAGCAGCGAGTCGGAGTCAGAGGCCGAGCCTTCTCTGGTCTCTCCTCCTCCCGTTACAGGGTCTGAGACGCCTAAGCCTCCGACCTTTAGCTCTGACAAATTGAAAACCCTAATCATTGGCAACTCCATTACCCGTAGTATTATACTTAAAACGAATCATCCAGCAATCATACACTGTTTACCAGGGGGCAGGGCTACCGACGTTTAGGCTAATCTGAAGATGGTGCTGGCTACAGCTAAAACTGGCGAGTGTAGAGAGTATAGGGATATTGTTATCGGCACCAACGATGTTAGGATGAAACAGTCAGCGGTCACCAAGCGCAACATAGCTTCAGCGTGTAAATCAGCTAGAAAGATGTGTCGGCATTGTGTAATTGTCTCTGGCCCACTCCCATTTAGGAGGAGTGATGAGCTCTACTGTCACGTCCTGACCTAAGTTCCTTTTTTAGTTCTCTATTTTGATTTGGTCAGGGCGTGAGTTGGGGTGGGTATTCTATGTTTTGTTCTATGTTTTGTATTTCTGTGTTTGGCCTGGTATGGTTCTCAATCAGAGGCAGCTGTCTATCGTTGTCTCTGATTGAGAATCATACTTAGGTAGCCTTTTCCCACCTGTGTTTGTGGGTATTTGTTTCCTGTTTTGTGTTGTGTCAACTGAAAGGACTGTTTCGATTTTCGTTGTTTCACTTTTGTTATTTTGGATTCAGTGTTCAGTTGTAATAAATTTAACATGGACACGTACCACACTGCACTTTGGTTCGATCTTTCATATTCCTGTTCCTCAGATGAAGAAGATCGTAACATCTACAGCAGTCTCACAACTCAATTGCTGGTTGAAAACAGTTTTCTGCCCATCCCAAAATATATAATTTGTAGATAATTTGCCCTCTTTCTGGGACTCATCCACAAACAGGAACAAGCCTGGCCTGTTGAGGAGTGATGGACTCCATCCTAGCTGGAGGGGTGCTCTCATCTTATCTACGAACATAGACTGGGCTCTAACTCCCCTAGTTCCACAATGAGATAGGGTGCAGGCCAGGCAGCAGGCTGTTAGCCAGCCTGCCAGCTTAGTGGAGTCTGCCACAAGCACAGTCAGTGTAGTCAGCTCAGCTATCCCCATTGAGACCGTGTCTGTGCCTCGACATTGGTTGGGCAAAACTAAACATGGCGGTGTTCGCCTTAACAATCTCACTGGAATAAAGACCTCCTCCATTCCTGCCATTATTGAAAGAGATTGTGTCTACCCATGGGGACCGAAGCAAAGTCCCTGGTGGACAGGCTGCAAAGCTGCCTCTTGGCCGGGAGGTTCAATGGGCCAGTAACATTACCTCTGTGGAACACCTTCCTCCAGAAGGGAGGTCAAAGAGCAGTGAGCTATGGCTCTCCCAGACCACCATCCACGAGAACCAATTCTGGGCCTGAGCTGTTATCCAGACACCCTCGACTGCAAACATCGACCTGTCCAGAGAGAAGAGGAACCAACCTTCAGGGTCATTTACAGAGTTTACAAGCCAACTCCACCTTAGCCTCCAGTGAATGGGGGTCAGATCCTCATAGTGTTACGACAGATGGCAAAACCTTCCTCCTTCCTTCAACTGCCCTTGGTACTCCATGGGGCAGCAGTACCAGTCCCCTTCATCATCCTCCTGCCTGACCAGACTCAGTCACTCCCAACTTGCTTCTCATGGGGGGATAAGCGACAGATCTCTGCCCCAAACTATCTATGCTGACAGTGATGTCAGTGGTCAACGGTGCTGGTGCCAATGCCAAATCCTGGCTGATCACTTCTGGGCCAACATCAAACCCTGCCTAAGACTGGTGGCCCATCTGATTCCCTTGTCTGATGTCAAGGATGACCCAGAATAAACCAGGCGTGAGCATTTGTGGAGCAAGAGCATAGTCTTTTAATTTGTCACGGTTGTCATGGTATTGAAACACCTGAAGTCGGTATGCTTTGTTTATTGGTTGTGGGGTGCATTGGCAGAGAAACCTGTTGCTGGAAAATGTTGGAAATCTGATATCCTCCTAGCTGATCATTGTCTGTAGACAACTCTGACCATAGTATAGGCCTCATGATACAGACAGGGAGAGTGAGCTGGTTCTTAGTGGTCGGCGAACCCTCAACCTTCTGGCCCGTAGCACTACATGATGTCGTATGCACCACAAAAGCATCCTGAAGTGGCAAAGTCGATATCCACATTTTTAGGGTCGCTACAGTTATTGTTGTTTGTGGTCGTACACATTATTTTGGACAATTGTGATTGAGAAATTGTGAACTGTCCCTAATTACTTGAGGTGCTTTTGAGATCATGGATTGATACAACTGAACTAGAAATCACATTTCTCAGTCACATTTTCTTCTGAGAAAACAACACCTCAGAAAAGGAAAACAACATCAAGGGATAATTGGGTCAGATTACAGTGTGGTTGTTCTGATGTCTGACAAATAGTATTTGTCCCCATGATGTAACTGAGAAAAAGTCTGCTCTAATGAGTGACTGCAATCCACACTTTGGTTTTGGTAGTCACTGCCAACAATCAAGAATGTTATCATTTTCAGACAAAACACATTACTTCCTTCAGCACACTACTACAAGTGTGACTGCATTGGAATAACATTTTCAATATATTTCCTTTAACATCTGATGTGTTGTGTGCTTATCGTTTGCCATTGGTTTGTTCTAGATCAGTTTGAGACCTTAAGTAGAATCGGGTAGTATTGGAATGTCTACCAATGGCATGTCCATATATTTGTGATAAATTAAACTGGTCACTGTTCGAATATTTATAAAGTATTAAGAAAGTGTGAATAGTCTTCACTTTACATTAGGGACTGCAACATGACTTTACTAATGAATAGTAAATGGTTTAAAAGTTTATTTATTAAACATAAATGTGTGAATAACTAGCTTTCTAAACAAATGTAGGAGTAATGATACATGAATGATGAATAAACTATTTACTAATCCATTATAAATTCTTTATTACAATGTGTTATTATAAAGTGTAATCAACCTCTATATTCATTCTGACTCTACAGCCTCTGAGAGAGCTGCTATTGTGTGACGCCTGGCCTGGCAGCAGTGATGTAGTGAGAGTTGTGGTAGTGTCTGCTGTGGTCTCCTGCGCTGTTGTGCTGTTGTCCTCTGGGATCCAGTAGTGCCGGAAGATCGTGAGTAAAAAGAGCCTCTGCGGTTTGCATGGCCGACGGGAGCTCAGGCAGAGGAAGGAGGCGACAAGCTTTGGAAAACCGGTCCACAATGATGAGAACGGTGGTGTTCCCCTTGGAGGGGGGAAGGTCAGTGACAAAGTCCACCAAGAGGTGAGACCAGTTTCATTGTGGAACCGGCAGGGGAAGGCACTTTCCATATGGGAGGTGTCTGGGTGTCTTACACTGGGCACAGATGGAGCAGGAAGAGACTTAAACCCTGACTTCTCTAGCCAAGGTGGGCCACCAGTACTTCTCAGTTAGGCAGGCGATGGTATGACCTATCCCACAACAACACAGGTACCGTGTGTGCCCAGGCAAGAAGCCGGTCCTGCACAACCGTGGACACGTTGTCGCAGTCCTCCGGGCAATGTGCAGGTGCTGTTTCCATACGCAGGATCTGCCGTATGTCGACGTCCATGTCCCACACCACTGGCATGATCATACGGGATGGAGGGATGATGGGGGTCTCCTCTCCATGCCTCTCCTCTGCGTCATAGACGCAAGGCAGGGCGTCCGCCTTCATGTTCTTCGAGCCTGGCCTATATGAAAGCGTGAATTGGAACCTGGCGAAGAATAGTGCCCATCTGGCCTGTCCCGTGTTTAGCCTCTTCGCTGCCCTGATGTACTCCAGGTGGCGGTGGTCCGTCCACACCAGGAAAGGGTGTTTGGTCCCCTCCAACCAGTGCCTCCATGCTTTCAGAGCCAACTCATCACATATGGCTTACTGTACTACAGAAGCAATGCTAACCAAACAACAGTGCAGAGTATGCACACTGAATTAAAGGTTAACTACACTAAAAAACAAACATTTCTCAGATGTATACCAGAACTGAAAAGTAATCCCCTGATGTGGTTTAAGCATTGTTGTGAACACAGATGATCCAATGTAGATGTTTTTCTATAAATAAATACAAATATTTTTAAAAACAGGGGAAATCAGAAAAAAAGTGAAATATCTGAAATCTGAAAAAAAATAAACCAATAAAACAGAATTAGGTGAAAAAAACTGAATGTTGTGTGTCTTCCTGCTGCACAGCATATTGGAGAAAGTTGAGGTCAGGTCCCAATATTGTCTATGCCCCCAAGAGGGAAAGAGGTTGGGTCATCCTAGAAATGTTTTAGAGTAATATAATACATACAATTAACAGATGCTTTTATCCAACGCGACTTACAGTCACTCGTGCATACAATTTTACCTATGGGTGGTCCCGGCAATCAAACCATCTATCCTGGCATTACAATGCTCTACTGAAATGCATGACAAGGTAATAAATGCTTTGTGATTCCTCAATGTAATATGATTCATAAATGCTTTATTAAGCATTGCTTATGCCACCCTATATAAAGCACAGGTTTATGTCATATTTGGCCTAGTGGGTTATGTCACATTTGACATTAATGCTCATGTCACATAGTTAAGCCACATGTACGTGATAACATGTTTTTAGACATTTTTGCAAATGTATTGCAAATTAATTACAGAAATATGTAATTTACATAAGGGTCCCATTTTCACTTTTTTCATTTGAGTTGATGTTATAGAATGTCAGCTTTTATTTGAATGTATTTTCATACATACAGTGAACCCTTCATAGAGGATGACATGTGGTTATAGATGATTTGTGACACATTGATGTAGTGTTTATAAAGGCTTTATGAAGTCTTTATGAAACATTTATAAGATGCTTGTGATATAAAATAGGACCCTTATGTCAATGAGATATTTCTGTATTTAATGTGCTTTCACATTGTTTTCACTTTGTCATTATGAGGTGTTGCATGTAGATGATGAGAAAAAAAGTGTTTTCATACATTTTGAATTCAGGCTGTAACACGATAAAATGTGGAATAAGTGAAGTGTTATGAATATTTTCTGAATACTCTGTATTCAGGGAGGTTCCTGTAATGAAAGGCTTTGGTATTATTCAGACAGATGGTCTCTTCTCAGTTTGTCAGATACCATTTCAGCTAACACGTAAAGATCAGATATATGTTGTTTTAATAGAACATAAATAATAATCTTTCATATAGAATGAGTCAAGGCATCCTTCTCAGACACAGATTGTATACTACAGTACCATCCTATGGCCAACGCACATACTGAAAGCAGTCCCTGCCAACTGGGCACAGACGTTAATTCAATGTCTACACCATGTTGGTTGAAAAATAAACAACGTTGATTCAACCAGTGCTTGCACAGTGGGTGTATAACTCTGAATGCAACTTTTTTTATTTTAGGGAATTGTCATATATATCTGTTTTCCCATTTAGAAATGAAAACACCTTATGTATCTATTCTCCCCATTTAAAGAAGTCATAAGTATTTGGACACCTTCACTTGTAAATGTATTAAATGTAGTAACCCTTTAAACGTAAAGTTCAGTTAAATTATGTATTTAGATATTGGTTCTATTACCCTGTAAACAGTCTATGAACTTATCTAATGAGTGACTGCAATCCACACTTTGGTTTAGATTCTCAGGGCCAACAAACAAGAATGCTGTCATTTTCAGACAAACACGTTACTTCCTTCAGCACACTATTAGGACAGTGTGTTTTTGGAATAAAATGTTCAATATATTTCCTTTAACATCCTCTGTGTTGTGTGCTTATTGTTTAACCATTGATATGTTCCAGGTCATTTTGAGACCTTAAGGAGCATCAGGTACTGCTGGAATGTCTACCAATAGCATGTCCAACTTCTTGTGATACATTTCACTGGTCCCTGTTCAAAACATTTATAAAGTATTAAGAAAGTATTAATAGTCCTCCCTTTAGATTAGGGACTGCAAAATGACTTTACTAATGATCAGTAAATGATTTATAAGTTAATTCATTAAACATCTCATGAATGATCTTATGTATCATTATTACAGACAATAAAAGTTGTTAATTCATGTGTGAATAACCAGCTAACTAAAACAAATGTGGGAGTAATGATACATGAATGATGAATAAACTATTTACTTATCCATTATACATTCTTAATTACAAAGTGTTATTATAAAGTGTTACCAATCTCTATATTAATTCAGACTCCACAGCATCAGAGAGAGCTGCTATGGCGTGACCCCTGACCTGGCAGCAGTGATGTAGTGAGAGTAGTGGTAGTGTTCATAACCAATATGTTGAGGTTGAAGTGTCTGCTGCGGTCTCCTGCACTGTTGTTTTTAATCATTATTGCATATAGTAGTTATTTATAAATGTGAGAATAACTACCTGACTAACATTTAACAATTGTGGAAGTAATGATTAATATATTGTGAACAAACTGTGAATGGCTGACAAATGGTTTATTACTTAACATTATAGTGTTACCCTTAATTGCATATTCTTCCATTTTACCCTCAACTACTTACACAATACACCATTGTGATAGACTTGGAGGTTATCTGATATCATGGAGTATTGTACATTTCAACTTTACTCCACTTAATGAAGACGCTGTGTCACAATTGAGCCACTAGAGGGAGGTGTTTAACAACATATAGAACGACTGATGACTTCCTCAGAATGTACTATTAGAGTACGTACAAACTATTTATCATTGAATAACATGGAAAAACGACAGACTTATTCCTTCTCATGCCTTCTCCAAGTCCTTCAAATCCAATCCATCCAAATCATTCTGTATCAACACCACATGTATCTTTTGATGAGAACACTGAGATAAGTAATGTCAGTGTATTGTTACATCAACGAAGCAATTACAACAATTGTATAACTTGACTATATCAAACCTTTGTGAAACTAGGGAATAAAATTATAGGAACTTCAGAGTTAAAATATGTTTAGCTGTCACTTTGAACCATGGATAAAATAATGCATCAATTATTATTATTATTTATTAAGGAATTAACAAGTGGTAGAAAACAGATGAAAAGTGATAAATTGTCACTAAAAAAAGACAAAAATAAGAAAAGAAATAGAGTTGAAATCCAACAAATGAAATAGGTGAAAACAACAATAGCTAGAGTTTTTGCTGCTTTTCTCTCAGACTTATTTGCCTGTACAGTTTTAACACCAGACACACTGACAGCCTCTTTTGAAAATACCTTTCTGGCCTGTGATCTGGCCACCACAAAGGTTTTCACATAAAGCAGTATAATAATAGAGCAAGGGACAACCATTGTAAATAGAAGGTCAATTATATTACACCAGATTGACCCTTCAACAATAAAACATTCTTTCAAACACCTACTTCATACATGTACATTTATATATATTTTTTTTATATTGGCATCACGGTATATGATACTGCAAACATACTTTACTAATGATTTGTACATGGTTTATAAGGACATTTATTAAACATCTTATGAATGATGTTAGAAATCATTATTACATGCCATAAAAGTTGTTTATCAATGTATGAATAACCATCGTACAAAATAAATTAGACATTATTGATGTGCAGTCGGAATAATCATATTAAATGATTTAATACAAAGTGTTATTATAAAGTGTTACCAATCTCTACATTCATTCTGACTCCACAGCATCTGAGAGAGCTGCTCTGCTGTGACCCCTGACCTGGCAGCAGTGATGTAGTGAGAGTGATGTAGTGAGAGTAGTGGTACTGTTCATTACCAGTATGTTGAAGTTGAAGTGTCTGAAGTGGTCACCTGCGCTGTTGCGCTTAATCACTAATGCATATAGTAGTTATTTATACATTTGAGAATACCGAACTGACTAACACTTAACACATTTGAAATTAATAATAAATGGTGAGCAAACTGTAAATTCCTTACAAATGGTTTATTACTGAATGTTATTATAAAGTGTTACCCATAATTGCATATTCTTAAATTTGACCATCAACTACTTACACAATACACCATTGAGATATACTTGGATGTTATCTGATATCATGCATATTGTACATTTACATTTTACTGCACTTGTTGAAGGCATTGTGTCCCAATTGAGCCACTAGAGGGTGATGTTAAACCAACATAATGACTCATGACGTTCTCAAAATGTACTTTTAGAATAGTTACATACTGTTTATCATTAAATAACATGGAACAACAACAGACTTTGGTATTTGGAATATACAATCCACAATGTCTAAATAGTTTTTCATAACACAAGCTTAAACCTTCCGTTGCCTTCTCCAAGTCATTCCACTCCAATCCATGAACGCCTTAACTTCAAAGTTAAAATATGTTTAGCTGTCACTTTGAACCATGGATAAAAGAAAGCATAAATGATTGGATTGATAAAAGAATTAACTAGTGGCAGAAAACCAATGATGAAAGATAAATTGTCGCTAAAAAAAGACAAATGAAAGAAAGAAGAACATAGAAATGGAATCCAACAAATGAAATAGTTGACAACAACAATAGAAAGAGTTTTTGCTGCTTTTCTCTCAGACTTATTTGCCTGTACAGTTTTAACACCAGACACTCTGACAGCCTCTTTTGAAAATACCTTTCTGGCCTGTGATCTGGCCACCACAAAGATTTTCATATAAAGTGTTATAATAACCGAGCACGGGACAAACATTGTAATTACAAGGTCAAGGATATTACCCCATGTTATTCCTTCAAAAATAAAACATTCTGTCAAACACCTACTTGGCACCTGTATATTTACACAGTTTTTTATAATAGCAGCACGGTATATGATACAACAAAACCAGGTAAATGATATACAACAGATCATTCTTGTTATTGTTATTTTAGCGTGGTACAATAAGGGATCACACACAGCAACATAACGGTCAATAGATATCAAGACCATATTGCCCAGAGATAAAGAAGTACACAAAAAATCTATGTAGATATGAAACACACAGAAATATTCCCCAAAATCCCAGCATGGTTCCATTATTGCTACAGTCGTTACTGGTATCACAATCAGTCCCACCAGTAGATCTGACGCAGCCAGGGAGAGGATGAGCAGGTTGGTTGTAGTGTGGAGCTGCTTGAAGTGAGAGATGGAGATGATCACCAGTAGGTTCAAAAATACTGTAACTGCTGAAAACAATGAGAAGAAGTTGTACAGTGTTACGTAGATAGATGTCGATAGCAAAGCCTTTCTGCAAGAAGAGTTTCTGTCTTGAAAACAGTATTGAACATCTTCATATTTCTCCATTTGCGATAAAGTATCAAAATGCTGAGATCTCCTGCTCCTGCTTGGTCCTGTGTGTGACCCTGTCAGGTCTGCCTTCTGACAAACTCTGAGCTCTGCCTCTCTATTTATCCCTGAGCTACTGACAGAAACTCCCCTCCTCAGCGTCTCTCTACACACACACACACACACACACACACACACACACACACACACACACACACACACACACACACACACACACACACACACACACACACACACACCCCACCACCACCACCACCACCACCAGCACCAGCAAAACATACACAAGTGAGCACAGAAATGAACAAATGGTTGGATAAACAAATCATTTGTGATAGCATGATGTAATGTATGACAGGATTGGATATTGCTGTGTCCACCTAGCCTGTCATTCAGCCTTACTGATGGTTAGAGATGAAAGAAAGGGAACATTGACTCAACTAAGCATTTTAATGGGGAAAATATAGTATGGGTGATGTTTTGGTCCATCAAAGGCTATTTTATATGGGAAATATGATAACTGTGCAGACTAACTGGTTTGGTTTATGTCAGTGCTCAGTTTGGAATATATTCCAAAACCTTAGGACACATGATGGCACCACACACGTCAGCAGGCAACTGTATAGGAAAGTTGCATTAGGGAAGTAGATGAGATAGCAAGTTCATGGTGTACACGCTTATAGCAAATGCAATCAAAATTGTCTCATTCCATAGACTTTAAAAATGTCCATCTGATCTGAATTATTAATACACTACAAAATCAAATCAAAATGTATTGGTCACATAGACATATTAAGTAGATGCTCTTGCGGGTTTAGTGAAATTCTTTGTTCCTAGCTCCAACAGTGCAGTAGTATCTAACAATTCACAATAATACACACAAATCAAAAGTAAATGAATGGAATAAAGAAATATATACATATTAGGAAAAGCAATATCTGAGTGGTATTGAGAAAAGTGGTGTTGAGAAAAAATACAGTAGAATACAGTATGTACATATGAAATGTATAAAATAGTATATTAACATTATTAATGTGACGGGTGTTCAATTTAAAGTGACCAGTGATTCCATGTCTTTGTACATAGGGCAGCATCCTCTAAGGTGCAGGGTTGAATAACTGGGTGGTAACCGGCTAATGATGGGTATATAACAGTCTGATATCCATTAGATAGAAGCTGTTTTTCAGCCTCTTGTCCCAGCTTTCATGCACATGTACTGACCTCGCCTTTTGGATGATAGCGGGGTGAACAGGCTGTGGCTCGGGTGGTTGATATCCTTGATGATCTTTTTGGCCTTTCTTTGACATCGGGTGCTGCAGGTGTCCTGGAGGGCAGGCAGTGTGCCCCCGGTGATGCGTTGGGCAGACCATACCATCCTCTGGAGAGCCCCGCGGTTGTGTGTGCTGCAGTTACTGTACCAGGTGGTGACAAAGCAGGACAGGATGCTCTCAGTTGTCCCCAAAGCACACACATCCCTGGTTCGCTTGTTTTCAGTTCGCTGCAGCTAGCGACTGGAACGAGCTGCAAAAAACATTCAAACTGGACAGTTTTATCTCCATCTCTTCATTCAAAGACTGAATCATGGACACTCTTACTGACAGTTGTGACTGCTTTGTATGATATATTGTTGTCTCTACCTTCTTTCCCTTTGTGCTGTTGTCTGTGCTCAATAATGTTTGTTCCATGTTTTGTGCCGCTACAATGTTGTGCTGCTGCCATGTTGTGTTGCTACCATGTTGTTGTCATGTTGTGTTGCCCATCTTAATCTTTGTTTTTTTATTGGCTAGTCTGAGATATGGCTTTTTCTTTGCAACTCTGCCTAGAAGGTCAGCATCTCGGAGTCGCCTCTTATGTCACGGATGACTAGGAACGGAAGATATTAATCAGGCGCAGAGAGCAGAGGGTTCATGGAGAAATGCACTTTAATCCGACACAAAATAGTTATGCCCAAAAACACAGGGCGGAAAACACAGACCAACCCAAAACACAGGGTAACAACGGTCCATAGTGCGAGCCCACGATCCATGAAGTTCCCAGCTTCACCTGAATCGACTAGCGCCTTATGCTGTAGAGAGGGAGAAAACCCAGGGAAAGACGTTAGCACAAACATATGTCCGACAGGAAGCTCTGGGTGAGTCTGGTGCTGACTCACCTGGGGTGAACGAGTAGTGCTCCGCCTGCCTTCCCGAGTCCCAGACAAGCTCCTCCAGCACCGGTCAGCAGTGTGTCCTTGCCGACCACAACTGGTGCAGGAGGAAACTCCTCCTCCGGTCCCCCTCGATGCAGCCCCCCTAACTCCATTGGGATGGGAGCAGGAGGGCCTGGAGGTGGAATCGACAGGGCCCGCTCTGGACGCCCGCGAGCAGCCAGCAGATTGTCCAGGCGAATGGACATGTCTATCAGTTCATCCAGGAAGATGGTGGTGTCCCGACACGCTAGCTCCCTGCGGACGTCCTAAATGCTGTTGGGACTTCCATTCAGATTACATTCTGCCACAAGTCCATTAGTGAAGTTGGTCATTGATGTTGGGCGATTAGGCCTGGCTCGCTGTCCGCATTCCAATTCATCCCAAAAGTGTGCGATGGGGTCGAGGTCAGGGCTCTGTGCAGGCCAGTCAGGTTCTTCCACTCAGATGTCGCCAAAGGTATTTCTGAATGGACCTCACTTTGTTCACAGGAGCATTTTTGTGCTTGAACAGGAAAGGGCCTTCCCCAAAATGTTGTTACAAGTCTAGAATGTCATTGTCTACTGTAGTGTTAAAACCTCTTGAGTCTATAGGGGCGCTATTTCATTATTGGATTAAAAAAACGTGCCCGTTTTAAGAGCAATATTTTGTCACGAAAAGATGGTCGACTATGCATAGGATTTTTCTTTTTGGAAAGAAAACAGTCTAACGTTTCCAAAACTGCAAGGATATTATCTGTGAGTGCCACAGAACTCATTCTACAGGCGAAACTAAGATGAAACGTCAAACAGGAAATGAGCAGAATCTCTGAAGCTCTGTTTTCAAATGTCTCCTTATATGGCTGTGAATGCAGCAGGAACGACCCTGCGCTTTCTGTCGTTTCTTCAAGATGTCTGCAGCATTGTGACGTATTTGTAGGCATATCATTGGAAGATTGGCCATAAGAGATTACATTTTCCAGGGGTCTGCCCGGTGTCCTTTGTCTAAATTGGTGCGTAATCTCCAGTTGCGGTGTACTCACACAAATGACAACAGAACTATGCTTATGTTCGCTGTAGGTTCACTTTGAATATTTATGCTCTACTGGGGCCTTATTGGTCCCTGGGGGAAAGCATTTGTGTGTCTCCAACACCTTTAATTGCTAGAATTCCTTAGAGTTTTGGACCTAATTGTACCAGAAACTTGCATACAGGTAATAACATGACCCTCTGGTGTCAGAAACGTAAAAATGTCAAACTAACATCATTAAAAAGTTACACAGTAGAGACAACAGTTCCAGTGACATCCACCACAGTGCACAGGTCGACTTTTGCTGATGTAATATGCTCTTTAAGAATCATTCAGAGGTGAAATACGAGTTTTTTTGTCTGTCATTTAGCAGACACTCTTATCCAGAGCGACATACAAGAACAATTAGGGTTAAGTGCCTTGCTCAAGGGCACATCGACAGATTTTTCACCTAGTCGGCTCCGGGATTTGAACCAGCAGCTTTTCTCTTACTGGCCTCCACTCTGCCACCACATCGCCCAGGGGACTGTGCTATTGACTTACTCCCTGGAGTGTCCCCACCGAAGGGCTGTGTTTACCTGCTATCTATCCCGGAAAATGAGGCAATGGCGAACTACATTGATGAAACACTCAAAAGGTTTCATTCGTCCTTCTTCCCGGGTGTGTCCAGCTTCTTCTTCATTGGAAAAAAGGACTGTAGTCTCAGACCATGTATTGATTACCGTTCCCTGAATGACATGACGGTCAAGAACCGTTTCCCTCTTCCTCTGATCACAGCGACCCTTGGACAAGTGGGCCGCAAAAGGCATCTATACAATACTAGACCTGCAAAGTGCATATAACCTTGTCCGTATACGTGAAAGCGACGAATGGAGATGGCCTTTATCACCGCACAAGACCACTACGAAAACCTGTTCATGCCCTATGGCCTTACGAACGCCCCCGCCATCTCCCAATCGTGTTATGAACAAGGTTTTCCAGGATATGATCAAACAATTTCTCATTGTATACATTGATGACAACCTGATTGACTCCCACTCCCTGAAGGAACACATACAGCATGTGCAAAAGGCTCTTCAATGGCTCCTTGACAATAACCTTTATGTGAAAAGAGCACCTTCCATGTAACCTCAGTAAATTCCACGGATTTGTACTGACATCTGGAGGGGTCAAAATGGATGAAAACAAATCCACCGCTGTCAGTAACTGGCCCAAACCCACCACTGTTAAGGAACTCCAACATTTCATTGGGTTCTCCAACTACTATCGCCGGTTCATTCGGAACTTCAGTACTACTGTCACTCCCCTCACTTCCATTTCCAGCTAAAATACCCAGACTCTTCAATGGTCTGGTACCACCCTGACTGCTTTCAACAACTTAAGACACCTCTTCACCTCAGCTCCTGTTCTTCGGCCAACCTTATCTGAGCCTTCCTTTCACCCTGGAGGTGGATGCCTCCGGAGTAGGAGCCTTTCTCTCTCAGCGGGTGGGAACACCTCCAAAATAACATCCCTGTGCAGCCTTCTCCAGGAAGTTATCCTCTGCTGAGAGGAATTACGATGTGGCAAACATAACTCCTCACCATCAAGCTGGCCCTTGAGGAGTAGCGCCACTGGTTGGAGGGCGTACAACATCCCTTTCTCGTCCTAACAGATCATCGTAATTTGGAATATATCAGAGGGGCCAAGAGGTTGAACTCCAGAAAAGCCCGCTGGGCTCTCTTCTTCACATGCTTCCATTTTCATGTTACTTACATCCCTGGAAAGAGAAATGTAAAACATGATGCTCTCTCCCGCCAGTTTGTCCCTAACTCAGACCCTACACCTGAATTCCTTCCTCTGCATTATGGGACCGGTACAGTGGGAGATTCACCATGCCATGCAAGAATCCCTAACCTCAGACCCGGCTCCTCCTGAGACACCAGCTGGGAAGAGTTACATACCAGCAGCTGTTAGACCCCAACTGATGCAATGATGTCACACGTCCTTGAGGTCAAGACATCCGGGCAGTACACGAACCACCAAACTTCTAGCCAGTAAGTTCTGGTGGTCCTCACTGGCATCCGACGTTAGGGATTATTTAAGGTTCTGAATTTATTTTCTTAGTCAACTTTGTGTTCTGTTTCGTTGTGTTCTTGAACGTAGCCCTGTCTTTCATTTTTGTTCATTGAGTCAAGAGTCAAATTTTGATTTTGATTTTTTTTTTCAAAAAATTAGCACCCCCTTAAAAAAGTGCTCTCTGGACCGTTTTTCAAAATTCTTTAGATGTTTTTGCCAATGATACATGTATTAGAACTGTATGAACATTTTTGGTATATTTTAATATTTTCATTTTAATATCTTAATATTTTAATTGTCCATAATGCAGATGTTTTGTCCATTTGCAATATGATTTCATAGGAAGGCTAAAGTCAAAGGTCAGGGAACCATTGCCAAATGCCATAAGAAATGTACAATGCAATATGAAAGTATTGAAAGTGCCAAATCAGGATGTTATGTCCATTTGCTATGTACGATCTTAGGAAGTCGGTTTACAAACCCATTTATAGTGCCCAAATTATACATAGCACTGTGTTAAACCATGAATCAACCTATATGGTCTATTTGTTATGTATGATGAGGGAGAAGTGGGACTGTTTTTAACGATTTTTTGAAAAACGTCAAAAATGACCAGGGGCTCCCCCTATTGGATGGGCATGGGTGTGGGGTGCTCCCTACCCAACCGCAGACCCCTTGCTCCTCCCTAAAGACATTTAAAAAATAGAATAAAAATGTGCTTCTGGTAAAAGATTCCAATCACCAGGTGCACGGCTGTCCATTTGCAATATGTTTCAATGGGCATTTACCATCCAGAAATTTACATGCTCAAAAATACTGCAGAAATGCGAAATTTACTGGCCTGATGAACTTGGGTTGGCCAGGCAGTGATAGTGGTTCTTCTCCATCGCTCGTTGTGTTGTTTCATCATGTCCATTTAGTGATGTTTTTCACTGTTGAATCATATTGCAAATGAACTGTACATTTGCAATATGTTTCAATGGGCGTTTAGCATCACAAATTTGACATGCTCAAAAATAATGCAGAAATGCAAAATTGACTGGCCCAACGAAATTGGGATGGCCGGGCGGTGCTAGTGGTTCCTCTCCATCGCTCGATGGTGACATGAAAAATGTCCAAAATGACTTGGGGCGCCCCCTATTGGATGGGCACGGGTGGGGGGGGGGGGGGGGGACCCCTTGCACCCCCTAAAGGCATTACAAAACATTTTAAAATGTTCTCCTAGAAACCCGTTCCAATCACCAGGTGCACGGCTGTCCATTTGCAATGTGTTTCAATGGGTATTTACCATCACAAATTTGACAAGCTCAAAAATACTCCCGTAAGGAAAAATTGACCGGCCCAATGAACTCGGGATGGCCAGGCAGTTCCTCTACATCGCTCGTTGGTGTTGATTTCAGTCTGTCAATTTGGTGATGGTCTATTTTGGTTTTTGGCAAAAAAATGTACCCATTTGAAACTGCCTATTTCTCAGCCCCAGAAACTAGAATATGCATTTAATTGTCATATTAGGATAGAAAACACAAGTTATCAAAACTGTCAAAATATTGTCTGTGAGTATAACAGAACTGATATTGCAGGCGGAAATCTGAGGAAAATCCCATCAGGAAGTGCCTCTTATTTTGAAACCTCTCTGTTCCTATGCATGCCTATCCTCCATTTAAAGGGATATCAACCATATTTATTTTTCTATGGCTTCCCTAAGGTGTCAACAGTCTTTAGACATTGTTTCAGGCTTTTTTTTTTTTATGACCGAGAAAGATCACATTGCGTAAGTGGATAGGTGGGGGCTCTCAGAGTGAGTTTTGCGTAACAGAGCAAAGTGGCCATTGTTTCTCCCGGTCCTTTTGAAAAACCTACACTCCCGGTTGATATTTTATTGAATATATATTTTAAAAACAATTGATTGATTATAAAAAACGTTTGACATGTTTCTGTGGACATTATGTATATTATTTGGAATTTTCGTCTGTGTTGTCGTGACCGCTCTTTCCTGTGAATTTCTGAACATAACGCGACAAACAAACAGACGTATTTTGAATACAAAAATTATCTTTATGGAACAAAATGAACATTTGTTGTGTAACTGGAAGTCTCGTGAGTGAAAACATCCGAAAATCATCAAAGGTAAACGATTAATTTGATTGCTCTTCTGATTTTCGTGACCAAGCTACCTGATACTAAGTGTACTTAATGTTTTGTCATGCGATCGATAAACTTACACAAACGCTTGTATTGCTTTCGCTGTAAAGCATAATTTCAAAATCTGAGACGACAGGTGGATTAACAAAAGGCTAAACTGTGTTTTGCAATATTGCACTTGTGATTACATGAATATGAATATTTTTTTGCAATATTATTTGACTGTAGCGCTATGCTATTCAGTGTTGCTGATGACAATTATCCCGCTACTGGGATGTGGTGCATCAACAAGTTTTAAACATATTGCAAATGTACAAAAGTCAGCCAGCAAGTCACCATCCATCAGTCAATTAGACATCATTCTGACACCAAACTGATACAAACGGATACCACACCCACTTTTTCAAACTCGTTTAGAAGCCAGCTATCAAATATTTCAGAGCAGGCCCAAAATTCGCAGCGCCTTTTGTTTAAATCATAATAAAAACATAAAACACGTAACATTCTAGTTGCGGGTCCAGTTCTGACATTATGTGTAGGCCTAGCTGAGGGTTGCCTAATCACACAGATGACGTTTTGGAAAGATCTGACCTTTTTAACCCTTCGAAACAGCCCTTGTGACTCCAATTTAAGGCACTTCTGGTTGACACAGGAAGCTGAAAGTGAACACATATCCTCCTTTTTTTTTTGTTTACCTTTATTTAACTAGGCAAGTCAGTTAAGAACATTATTTTCAATGACAGCCTAGGAACAGTGGGTTAAATGCCTGTTCAGGGGCAGAACGTCAGATTTGTACCTTGTCAGCTCGGGTGTTTAAACTTGCAACCTTCCGCTTACTAGTCCAACCCTCTAACCACTAGGCTACCCTGCCGCCCCTTGGGGTAGGCTCTTACAGAATTTTGAGATTTAAGTCTTTACATTAAGAACTTTACAGAGGGTTGAATGATTGAGTGTTATTTCAGAAAATCAAAGAAAATCACAGAAGTCACGTAGAGTTCTGAAACCCATCTTAATAACGGATTCGTCTGAACATGCTGCAACTGGATCTGTAACTTTTTGGAGAAAAAAACACACATTTCTTTGAGCATCACCGATTGTACATTTAGCTATTTCTCTTAAATTACGATAGATAAATGTCTGGTTCTTTTTTTCCTGACACCGTAGGTTCATGTACTTTGATGTGATGCGGTCAAATTAGCACTCTATTTTAATTTTTGACCTTTAATCCCAGAAAAATGGCCTTAACTCAAAAATTGTTGAGGCCTCGACACCATCTTGTTCGGTGCTAACTGCCCATTATGCCAAACCTATGCTCACCAACTTTTCCGCTTAGGAGAAATGGCCATGTCGTGATTGGTGATGTTTTGTACATTTGCAATATGATTCCATTCGCCATCTTGTGGTATTTACCGGGACAGCGGAAAAAGGACCAACATTTGAAAATGTTATAAAACGGAAACTGAATGTCCGAGAGACTTTGTTCAATGACTTCCCAGAAGATCTGACCCCTGTGCACGGCCCACCGCCGTCTGCGAATTTTAGAAATATTAGCGGAGGTCAAGTAAGGGATCGTACATTTGCAATATGGAATTTCTAATCAATCAAACAGCAAATGCCAAAATGTTCCCTTCATGTATGGAATGGTACTACTCATTTTGACTGCATGTGCTTTAGTGCATACAAAGGCAAAATTCAGCAACTACATCATTTATTTTACTACAAAATATGACATCAAGGTATTTTTCTGTCTAGACAGTGTATTGTGGTCTGTGTGTAGCTGGTGTTGAGGAGTCAGGCGCAGAACAGAAGATATAAAGCAAATCAAATAGACAAATACAATACAATATAGCCCACATAAACGGACCGATTGACATAAAAACAATCACTCACAAACAAACAAAAGGGTTAAATAATGAACAAGTAATTGGGGGATTGAAACCAGGTGTGTAAGACAAAGACAAAACAAATGGAAAATGAAAAGTGGATCGGCGATGGCTAGAAGGCCAGTGACGTCGAACGCCGAACGTCGCCCAAACAAGGAGAGGGACCGACTTCGGCGGAGGTCGTGACAGTATCCCCCTTGGCGCGCGGCTCCAGCAGCATGCCGACACCGACCTCGGGGACGACCCGGAGGATTAGGCAAAGGGCGATCCGGATGGAGACGGTGGAACCCCCGCAGCAATGAAGGGTCCAAGACGTCCTTCACCGGCATTCTGCATCTCTCCCCCACTCCACGAGGTACTGAAGGCCCCTCACCCGATGCCTCGTGTCCAGGATAGCTCGAAAAGCATACACCGGGGCCCCCTCGATGTCCAGAGAACCTACACAGCTCAGAGTGGACCTGGAGTGGACCGGCCACCAACGGCCTGAGGAGAGACACATGGAACGAGGGATTAATACGATAATCTGGGGGAAACTGTAAACTGTAGCATACCCCGTTCAGTCTCCTCAGGACATTTAATGGCCCCACAAACCACGGACTCAGCTGCCGGCAGACAGACCCAATCCCCTGGTGCGAACACCGGGGCCTCACTGCGGTGGCGGTTGGCGCTCACCTTCTGCCTTCTCACGGCCCGTTGCAGGTGCACATGGGCGGTGTCCCAGGTCTCCTCCGAGTGCTTAAACCATTCGTCCACTGCAGTAGCTTCGATCTGGCTCGGATGCCAAGGTGCCAAAAACGTCTGATACCCCAGTACGCACTGGAATGGAGAGAGGTTAGTGGAGGAGTGGTGGAGTGAGTTTTGGGCCATCTCTGCGCAGGGAATGAACGCCACCCACTCCACCGTCCGGTCCTTGCAATATGACCACAGAAACCTACCCCCATCCTGTTTTACTCTCTCCACCTGCCCGTTACTCTCGGGGTGAAAACCTGAGGTGAGGCTGACCGAGGCCCTCAGACGTTCCATGAATGTTCGCCAGACCCTGGACGTGAACTGGGGACGCTGATCAGAGACTATGTTCTCAGGCACCCCGTAGTGCCGGAAGACGTGAGTGAACAGGGCATACCGCAGTCTGTAGGCTGTAGGGAGACCGGGCAAAGGGAGGAGACGGCAGGACTTAGAAAACCGATCCACAACGACAAGGATCGTGGTGTTGCCCTGTGAGGGAGGAAGACCTTTTAGGAAGTCCACCAACAGGTGCGTCCACGGCCATTGTGGAACGGGTAGGGGTAGTAACTGGGCAGGTGCCTAGGAGCCTTGCACTGGGCGCACACCGAGCAGGAGGAAACATAAAGCCTCACGTCCTTGGCCAAGTTGGACCACCATTACTTCCCACTAAGGCAACTCACCGTCTGACCGATGACAGGGTGACCAGAGGAGGGTAACGTGTGGGCCCAATAGATCAAACAGTTGCGGACAGCAGACGGAATGTACAGGCGCCCAGCTACCCACTCCCGGACTCTGTGCGTAACGCCCGCTCGATGTCCGCGTATAGCTCCCACACCACCGGTGCCACCAGGCAAGAGGCCGGAAGTATGGGAGTGTGATCCATGGACTGCTCTTCTGTGTCATACATCCGGGACAGTGTGTCTGCCTTAGCGTTCTGGGAACCTGGTCTGAAGGACAGAGTGAAAACTAAACGGGTAAAGAACATGGCCCACCTTGCCTGGCGAGGGTCCAGTCTACCTATTGCCCGGATGTACTCCAGATTGCGGTGGTCAGTCCAGATGATAAAAGGGTGTTTAGCCCCCTCAAGCCAATGTCTCCATGCCTTCAGAGCCTAGACAATAGCCAACAGCCTCCGGTCCCCCTCATCATAGTTGAACTTATTTGAAAAGAAAGCACAGGAGTGGAGCTTTGTTGGCGTGCCCGAGTGCTGAGAGAGCACAGCTCCTATCCCAGCCTCGGACGTATCCACCTCCACTATGAACGCCAAAGAGGGATCCGGATGAGCCAGCACGGGAGCCAAGGTCAACAGAGCCTTCAGGTGACCATAATCCCTGTCCGCCTCAGCCGACCACTGCAGCTGCACCGGTCCCTCCGTCAGCAGTGAGGTAATGGGAGCTGCTACCTGACCAAAACACCAGATGAACCTCCGGTAATAGTTGGCAAATCCTAAAAACCGCTGCACTTCCTTTACCGTGGTGGGAGTCGGCCAATTACACACGGCTGAAATGCGGTCACTCTCCTTCTCAACCCTGAAGTGGAAATGCGGTACCCTAGGAAGGAGACAGACTGTTGGAAGAACAGACATTTCTAAGCCTTGACGTACAGATCATGCTCCAATAGTCGACCAAGCACCCTATGCACCAGGGACACATGCTCGGCGCGTGTAGCGGAGTATATCAGAATGTCGTCGATATACACCACTACACCCTGCCCAAGCAGGTCCCGGAAAATCTTGTCAACAAAGGCCTGGAAGACGCTAGCAGCGTCTTCTCCCGGATAGGCACCAGGTGTTAAGCGCTCCTGAGATCCAATTTTGTGAAGAAGCGCACCCCGTGCATTGACTCGATTGCACTGGCGATGTGAGGTAGCGGGTAGCGGATACTGTCGACATGGAGCCCCGCCAATCCATCATGACTGGTAACGACGTAACCATCTGGGGGGTTTTCTACAGGCTCTTACATTGCAATGTTCTCCAGAGGTCGATCTGCTAGCTTGCTAGCCAGGCTTGCTAGCTGTCTGAATCGCCGTGTCTCTAGCTCGCCTAGCTACTCACTGGACCCTAAGATCACACATGTCTTTCCCTAAAGTCAAAATAAGACTTTGTTCTTAACTGACTTGCCTAGTTAATTAAATAAAGGTAAAATAAATAAATAAATAAAATATATTCCTTGTCCACTGCTGTTTTGGTTAGTGATTATTGTCTTATTTCACTGTAGAGCCTCCAGCCCTGCTCAATATGCCTTACCTAGCCCTTTTGTTCCACCTCCCCCCCCCCCCCCCCCCCACACACACACATGCGGTGACCTCACCTGGCTTAACTTATTCGATATAGGGGGCGCTCTTTTAATTTTTGGATAAAAAAACGTTCCCGTTTTAAACAAGATATTTTGTCACGGAAAGATGCTCGACTACGCATATAATTGACAGCTTTGGAAAGAAAACACTCTGACGTTTCCAAAACTGCAAAGATATTATCTGTGCGTGCCACAGAATTGATGCTACAGGCGAAACCAAGATAAAATTTCAAACAGGAAGTGCCCCAGATTCTGAAGGCGCTGTGTTCCAATGTCTCCTTATATGGCTGTGAATGCGCCAGGAACGAGCTTACACTTTCTGTCGTTTCCCCAAGGTGTCTGCAGCATTGTGACGTATTTGTAGGCATATCATTGGAAGAGTGACCATTTTACACTACATCTACCAGGTGCTCGCTTGGTGTCCTCCGTCGCAATTATTGCGTAATCTCCAGCTGCGTGTATTTTTCCATTTGCTTCCGAGGAGAAACCCAAATGCCACGAATGATTTATCATCGAATAGATATGTGAAAAACACCGTGAGGATTGATTCTAAACAACGTTTGCCATGTTTGTGTTGATATTATGGAGTTAATTTGGAAAAAAGTTTGGCGTTGTAATGACTGAATTTTCGGGGTTTTTTCTTAGCCAAACGT
This sequence comes from Oncorhynchus clarkii lewisi, assembly GCF_045791955.1. Classification (NCBI taxonomy): domain Eukaryota; kingdom Metazoa; phylum Chordata; class Actinopteri; order Salmoniformes; family Salmonidae; genus Oncorhynchus; species Oncorhynchus clarkii. The sequence goes on along the minus strand of NC_092168.1, from coordinate 45,707,621 downwards.
GATGAACAAAACGGAGCGATTTCTCCTACACAAATAATATTTTTGGAAAAAATGAACATTTGCTATCTAACTGAGAGTCTCCTCATTGAAAACATCCGAAGTTCTTCAAAGGTAAATGATTTTATTTGAATGCTTTTCTTGTTTTTTTGAAAATGTTGCCTGCTGAATGCTAGGCTTAATGCTACGCTAGCTATCAACACTCTTACACAAATGCTTGTGTAGCTATGGTTGAAAAGCATATTTTGAAAATCTGAGATGACAGTGTTGTTAACAAAAGGCTAAGCTTGTGAGCCAATATATTTATTTCATTTCATTTGCGATTTTCATGAATATTTAACGTTGTGTTATGGTAATGAGCTTGAGGCTATGATTACGCTCCCGGATACGGGATTGCTCGACGCAAGAAGTTAAATGGTGCCTCTAGAGACAAAACCTCTCTCATCGTCACTCAGTGCCTAGGTTACCTCCACTGTACGCACATCCTACCATACCCTTGTCTGTACATTGTGCCTTGAATCTATTCTTCCGCGCCCAGAAATCTGCTCCTTCTACTCTCTGTTCCGAAGGCACTAGACGACCAGTTCTTATAGCCTTTAGCCGTACCGTTATTCTACTCTGTTCCTCTGGTGATGTAGAGGTTAACCCAGGCCTTGCCGCCCCCAGCATCACTCCCATTCCCCAGGCTCTCTCAATTGTTGACTTCTGTAACTGTAAATGTCTTGGTTTCATGCATGTTAACATTAGAAGCCTCCTCCCTAAGTTTGATTTATTCACTGCTTTAGCACACTCCGCCAACCCTGATGTCCTAGCCATGTCTATATCTTGGTATAGGAAGGCCAACAAAAACCCAGAAATGTTCATCCCTAACTATAACATTTTCCGACAAGATTGAACCTCTTTTCCTCAGTTGATGTGGAGGTTAACCCAGGCCCTGCGTGTCTCCAGGCACTCTCATTTGTTGACTTCTGTAATATCCGAAGCCTCCTCACTAAGTTTATTTTACTCACTGCTTTAGCACACTCCGCACATGTCTGATGTCCTTGTCGTGTCTGAATCCTGGCTTAGGAAGGCCACCAAAAATTCTGACAATTCCATACCCAACTACAACATTTTCCGTCAAGATAGAACTGCCAAAGGGGGAGGAGTTACAATCTTCTGCAGAGATAGCATGCAAAGTTCTGTCATACTTTCCAGGTCTATGCCAAACAGTACGAGCTTCTAATTTTTAAAATTAATCTCTCCAGAAACAAGTCGCTCACTGTTGTCGCCTGTTATAGACCCCCCTCAGCTCCCAGCAGTGCCCTGGAAACCATATGTGAATTGATTGCACCCCATCTATCTTCAGAGTTAATTTTGTTAGGTGACCTAAACTGGGATATGCTTAACACCTAGCAGTCCTACAATCTAAGCTAAATGCCCTCCATCTCACACAAATTATCAAAGAAACCACCAGATACAACACTAAATCCGTAAACTTGCACCCCCATAGATATTCTCCTAACCAACTTGCCATCCAAATACACCTCTGCTGTTTTCAGTCAGGATCTCAGCAATACTGCCTCATTGCCTGCATCCGCTATGGGTCCGCGTTCAAACTACCACCCCTCATCACTGTCAAACGCTCCCTAAAACACTTCTGCGAGCAGGCCTTTCTAATCGACCTGTCCCGGTTATCCTGGAAGGATATGGACCTCATCCAGTCAGTAGAGGAAGCCTAGTGCTCTTTAAAAGTGCTTTCCTCTTCATCTTAAATAAGCATGCCCCATTCAAAAATGTAGAACTAAGAACAGATATGGCCCTTGGTTCACCCCAGACTTGACTGCCCTTGATCAGCACAAAAACATCCTGTGGCGTTCTGCATTAGCATCGAAAAGCCCCCGTGATATGCAACTTTTCAGGGAAGTCATGAACCAATATACTCAGTCAGTTAAAACCTCTTAAGGTATAGGGGGCAGAATTTTCACTTTTGGAAAAATAGGGTGTCCAATTTCTAATTCCTGCTACTCATGCCAGGAATATATGATATGCATATGATTAGTGGTTGTGGATAGAAAACACTCTGAAGTTTCTAAAACTGTTTCAATCATGTCTGTGACTATAACAGAACTTATGTAGCAGGCAAAACCCAGAGGACTAACTGTTCAGATTTGTTTTTCTTTTTGGCCTCTGACTGCTCCCTCTGGTGTCTTTGCCAAGGGATATTTGATAGGAACCATTTTTCAGTTCCTACCACTTCCACTGGATGTCACCAGTCTTTGGAATTTGGTTGAGGTTAATCATTTGTACAACAAAGAAGAAGCACATCCTGGAACAAGGTTACGCTATTGACAGTTGCGCAAGACGTGAAAAGGAGCATGGTTTGTTTACTTGCTGTATTGAATACAGATTGCCCCGTCTACAATTTGATCGTTAATTATTAACGTTTAAAAATACCTAAAGTTGTATTACAAAAGTCGTTTGAAATATTTTGGCAAAGTTTATAGGCAACTTTTGAAATGTTTTGTAGTGACGTTGTAAGCTGTTTTTTTCTGGATCAAACGTGCTTTATAAATGGACATTTTGTGTATATATGGACGGAATTAATCGAAAAAAGGACCAATTGTGATGTTTATGGGACATATTGGAGTGCCAACAAAAGAAGCTAGTCAACGGTAATGCATGTTTTATATTTTATTTTTGCGTTTTGTGTAGCGCCTGCAGGTTTGAAATATGCAACCCTCTTTATTGACATTGTGCTATCATCAGATAATAGCTTCTTATGCTTTCGCCGAAAATCTTTTTAAAATCTGACATGTTGGCTGGATTCACAACGAGTGTAGCTTTAATTGAGAATCTTACATGTGTGATTTAAAATGAATGTTTGATTTTATATCATTATTTGAATATGCCGCGCTGCATTTTCACTGTTTTTTTTCCATGTGGCAAGCGTCCCCTAAACCATAAGAAATTAAGAAAGTAAAGGCTAGCTTTTTCAAACAGAAATTTGAAACCTGTAGCACTAATTCTAAAAAGTTTTGGAAAACTGTAAAGCCCATGGAGAATAAGAGCACCTCCCCCCAGCTGCCCACTACACTGAGGATTGGAAACATTGTCACCACTGATAAATCTACGATAATCGATCATTTCAATAAGCATTTTGCCACAGCTGGCCATGTTTTCTCACCTGGCAACCCCCCCCCCCCCCCCCCCATTGCAACCCCTATTACTAGCCGTTTCACCCTCTCTTTCTGATATCCACAAATATTGGAAAGCTGCCACGGTCATCCCCCTCTTCAAAGGGGGAGACACTCTGGAACCAAACTGTTACAGTCCAAAATCCATCCTGCCCTGCCTATATAAAATCTTTGAAAGCCATGTTAACAAATAGATTAAAATTAAAATAGTGCCCCCTAGCCTTAAGAGGTTTTAATTAATTAATAAACAGATCACCGACCATTTAGAATCCCACTGTACCTTCTGCACTATGCAATCTGGTTTCTGAGCTGGTCATGGGTGCACCTCAGCCACGCTCAAGGTCCTAAACGATATCATAACCGCCATTGATGAAAGACAGTACTGTGCAGCTGTCTTCATCGACCTGGCCAAGGCTTTCGACTCTGTCATTCACAGCATTCTCATCAGCAGACTCAATAGCCTTGGCTTCTGAAATGACTGCCTCACCTGTTTAACCAACTACTTCTCAGATAGAGTTCAGTGTGTCAAATCGGAGGGCCTGTTGTCCGGACCTCTGGCAGTCTCTATGGGGGTGCCACAGGGTACAATTCTCGGCACGATTCTTATCTCTGTATATATCAGTGTTGATGATGGTAAGATGGTGGTTGAAGATATCCCTCTAGTGGTGTGGGGGCTGTGCTTTTGCACAGTGGGTGGGGTTATATTCTGCCTGTTCGGCCCTGTCCGGGGGTATCATCGGATGGGACCAAAGTGTCTCCTGACCCCTCCTGTCTCAGCCTCCAGTATTTATGCTGCAGTAGTTTATGTGTCGGGGGGCTAGGGTCCGTTTGTTACATCTAGAGTACTTCTCCTGTCCTATACGGTGTCCTGTGTGAATTTAAGTATGCTCTCTCTAATTCTCTCTTTCTCTCTTTCTTTCTCTCTCTCGGAGGACCTGAGCCCTAGGACCATGCCTCAGGATGACCTGGCATGATGACTCGTTGCTGTCCCCAGTCCACCTGGCCTTGCTGCTGCTCCAGTTTCAACTGTTCTGCCTGTGATTATTATTATTTGACCATGCTGGCCATTTATTAACATTTGAACATCTTGACCATGCTCTGTTATAATCTCCACCCGGCACAGCCAGAAGAGGACTGGCCACCCCACATAGCCTGGTTCCTCTCTGAGTTTTTCCAAGCCACCGTGCTTCTACACCTGCATTGCTTGCTGTTTGGGGTTTTAGGCTGGGTTTCTGTACAGAACTTTGAGATATCAGCTGATGTACGAAGGGCTATATAAATACATTTGATTTGATTTGAATAAGGCCCGAATACAGCATAAACATTCAAAGTGAACCTAAGTACAGCTCTATTGTCATTTGTGTGAGTACAACTTCCATTAGGCCTCAGCCTCAGTCCACCCTCACATCTAAACTAGTCTTTCCTGCACAGGTCAAGAATCCCACCTCTGAATCAAGACTCTGTCACAGGTGGGATCTGAACCGTGGTATCCTGCGTGGAAAACCAACATCTTAACCAATAGTACAAGAGGAAAGTCCCTCTCGGACCCAAGGTGACACTGATTTAGAAGTACCAGGCAGGTCTACCTCATCACGAGAGCATGAGTCTGACTCACCTCTGCTACATATTTTCTATTTTAGTCATTTAGCAGATAAGGGGGGGGGGGGTTGTGGCATTAATCAAGATACTCATGAAGAGGTAGGTTTTCAGACTAAACCTCCCCTAAACTCACTCAAGTCTCAATCCAAAACCCTCTCTATAGTTTCTAACAAATAACCCTCTTTCAAGTACAATACTGAAATGACATTTGTTTTAATATATTGTCTCTATGAGTTGGCACATCTTAATTTCATGGGGCATGAGCTTTTTGGACTCCTTTGTCTGCATGTTGAACAAGTGGGTTACTGAAATCGATGGCGCCAACTAAACAGACTTTTTGGGATATAAAAAAGGATTTTATCTAACAAAACGACCATTCACCATTCATTGTGTCGAGGCACAGATCTGGGGAAGGGTACCAAAAAATGTCTGCAACATTGAAGGTTCCCAAGAGCACAGTGCAACATTGAAGGTTCCAAGAGCACAGTGGTATCCATCATTCTTAAATGGAAGAAGTTTTAAACCATCAAGACTCTTTCTAGAGCTGGCTATCCGACCAAACTGAGCTATCTGGGAGAAGGGCATTGGTCAGGGAGTTGACCAAGAACACGCTGGTCACTCTGCGAGAGCTCCAGAGTTCCTCTGTGGAGATAGAAGAACCTTCCAAAAGTACAACCATCTCTGCAGCGCTCCAACAATCAAGCCTTTAATGTAGAGTGGCCAGACCGAAGCCACACCTCAATAAATGGCAAATGAAAGCCGTGGAGTTTGCCAAAAGGCACCTAAAGTACGCTCAGACCATGAGAAACAAGATTATCTGGTCAGATAAAACCAAGATTGAACTGTTTGGTCTGAATGCCAAGCATCACGTTTGGAGGAAACCTGTCACCATCCCTGTGGTGAAGCATCGTGGTAACAGCATTATTCTGTGGGGATGATTTTCACAGACTGTGAAACTAGTCAGGATCGAGGGGAAGATGAACGGAGCAAAGTACAGAGAGATCCTTGATGATAACCTGCTCCAGAGAGCTCAGGACCTCAGATTGGGATGAATGTTCAGCTTCCATTAGGACCATGACCCTAAGCACACAACCAAGACAATTCAGGATTGCCTTCTGGGCACGTCTCTGAATGTCCTTAAGTGGCCCAGCCAGAGCCTGGACTTAATCCCGATCGAACATCTCTGGAGAGACCTGAAAATAGTTGTGCAGCGACACTCCACATCCAACCTGATAGTTGTGCCAAGATTGTAGCATCATACCCTGTAATCGCTGCTAAAGGTGCTTCAACAAGGTAAAGAGTCTGAATACTTCTGAAAATGTAAGTTTGAAATGTTTTATAAATTTGCAAAAAAAAATAAAACCTGTTTGTCTTTGCCATATTAGTAGTTGATGTTACTCTTCAGTAACACAGACCCCATAAATAGGTTCATTCAGAGAAGACAAATCATAAATGTTTTATTTCACCTTTATTTAACCAGGTAGGCCAGTTGCGAACCACTTCTCATTTACAGCTGTGACCTGGCCAAGATAAAGCATGCTGAGAGATAGTTGATCATTCTCCCCTGTCCTTAGCGATTCCCTCCACAGAACAACGAGACAGGAGCCCGTGGTTGATCAATTAGAATTCCTTGCAATAAAAATGGGCCAATGGCCAAATAACAAGTATCATGTTTCAGGCTCAATGTCTAGACAAATTTCTTTCATGTCTCTGACCCATTGATCATTAATTCCCTATTACAGAAAAAACACTATTTCCATTGATCGTTAATTCCATCGTGACCGTTAGTCCTCTGCGTTGTGTATTATCTTAAAACATTCCAACAGTTGCAATGAACACGAAGGGAGACAGAGAGCTGGTTTCAAGCACAGGGTGCAGTAGGTGTTAATTGCATAGGACAAATGTTAGGTGGAGCGGCACAGGGGAACCCAAGAGCAGACTCAGACCAGGATACTGGATGAATAAACCAAAGTATTTATTGCCAAACAGGAAGAGATGGAGTGCAGGCCAGAGGAAGCTCGGGTGGGTTGTAAGAAACAAGATATGGAGGCTGGGGTTGGAGTGAGGGAGTGATGGTGAGCTGAATCCAGAATAGGGTGGTGAGATGTGGAACAGGAGACAGGAGTCAGAGCTGCGAAACTGCAGTGGAGAGGATAAATAGCGTCAGCAGGGAAACAGACACAGCAGGATAAAAGGATCTTGAATAAAAATAAACAGCTAGAATCAGGACTGAGCAGAGATTACGATCTGGCAGAGTGGAAGTGGCAGTACTGAGTATTTGTAGAGGTCTTGCATATGGAACAGGTTGCAGCTGGTGGGGATCTGCTCTGACTCCAGCTCACCTGTCTCCAACCACACAGAGGGAGAGGGAGAGAGAGAGAGTGCACTGGGTAAGGGGCTGCAGGTCAAGGAGACACCGGATGAACACAAGAGTGCATAGTTAGAGTGTAGTTGGGTCCAGGGGCAGGCAGAAGGTCATACACAGGGGGTCCAAAAATGCATCAGTACAAGCAGGGAAAAGGCTAGTAGCATCATCCTGGAGATTTGACAATGGTTCAATAACAGGAAATCCGATAGGCTAAAGTACAGGCAGGGAATAGGCAAAAGGAATCGTAATTGAGGCAGGCACAACACAGGAGGAGTAGTCCCCCCATTTGAAGAATTCATAAGTATTTGAACAACTTTCCTCTCCGAGGCGGTGAGAGAAGAAGGTGCAGAGATGCAGCTTAAGGTCCCGGGCAGAACGTTGGTACAGAACCCTCACTCCGACATCCGAACTGACGGGAAGGGTCCAGATGAACCAAGATCGGAGCCGTGGTGAAGCGGTGTTTAAGGTCCCGGAACACCCGGTCAGTGGCCGTGGATCATGTGAACGGAACCTTGGAAGAGGTCAGGGCAGACAGGGGGAGGCCAGGTTGCTGTAAACCCGGATAAAGCGGCGATAAAAGCTTGCGACATCAGGATGTGTTGCAGCTGCACCCTGGACATTGGCTGAGGCCAATCCACCACCGCTTTCACCTTCTCGGGTTCCATCTGGACACTCCCAACATAGATGATGTTGTCCAGTAAAGGAATGTAACTCATACTTTTCCTCCTTGACAAACAACTAGTTCTCCAGATGGAGCTGGAAAACCTGTCGGACATGGAGCACGTGTTCCTCGGGGGAGCGGGAGAACACGTGCTCCATGTCGCAGAGAACATCGTTCACCAGAGCCTGGAACACGGCAGGGGAGTTGGCGATGCCAAATGGCCGCTGGCTGTGTTGAAGGGGGTCTTCCACTCATCCCCCTTGTATCCCCAGCAGGCCGCAGGGCTTGGTCCTTGATGATAAAACGATGGCACTGACAGGGCAAGCCGCCTCGCAACAGGTCCTGAGAAAACTATGCAGTTATTTGTTTTTTAATGTGTTACTTCTTACATTGTTAGCCCAGAAATCTCAAGTGTTTTTACATACAGCCCGAAATAACTATTGGAAATAAAAGCGATGTCAACTGACCATCATTATGACCAGGAATACGTCTTTCCCGAAACAGATCCTTTGTTCGGACCTTCCCCCTGGACATGCGATCTTATCCCAGAGGCTAACCCAAAACATCGTGGTCGCTGCCAATTTGGCTAGTCAACTAAAACACTCAATCTTTACTGATGCACAATCGTGAGCATCCTGTTGGGCTGTATCACCGCCTGCTACGGCAACTGCACTGCCCTCAACCGTAAGGCTCTCCAGGGGGTAGTGTGGTCTGCACAACGCATCACCTGGGGCAAACTACCTGCCCTTCAGGAAATCTACACCACCTGATGTCACAGGAAGGCCAAAAAGATCATCAAGGACAACAACCACCCAAGACACACCACTATCATCCAGAAGGCGAGGTCAGTACAGGTGCATCAAAGCTGGGACCGAGAGACTGAAAAACAGCTTTTATCTCAAGGCCATCAGACAATTAAACAGCCATCACTAACAAAGGTATGACTAGTCACTTTAAATAATGCTACTTCAAAAATGTTAACATATACATATGAGATAAGTTGTGTAGGATATACAGTATTCTATACCATCTACTGCATCTTGCCTATGCCGCACGGCCATCGCTCATCCATATATGTATATGTACATACTCTTATTAATCCCTTTACATTTGTGTGTATCAGGTAGTTGTTAATTTGTTAGAATACTTGTTATATTTGACTGCATAGTCAGAACTAGAAACACAAGCATTTCGCTACACTTGAAATAACATCTGCTAACCGTATGTATGTGACCAATAAAAGTTCATTTGATCTGATTTCTAATGAGTGACTGCAAATCCACACTTTGGTTTTGGAAGTGGCGAAGATGTCTGGAGCCACGCCCTCAGGTTGCGCCGACTTCAGACAATGGGCATGGCAGAACAGACTCCAGCCCATGATAGCACCCGCAGAACAGTTGATGATTGGAATGCGTCGCTGGAGTCAGGAGAATCCCAACACCATGAGAATCTGGAGATACTTGACGAGCAGGAACTGAATGGTCTCGCTGTGATTCCCTGACACACTTAGGTTGATGGGAGTGGTGTTATTGGTGACCCGTCCTAGAGAGCACACGTCCAGCACTCTAACATCCATGGGATTGGAGAGGAGCAGAGTGGGGATGTTCAGCTCTGAAGCCAGTGTGGCGTCCAGAAAGCCAACATCGGCCCCCGAGTCAATGAGAACCCAGAGAGATTTGGACTGGTTCCCCCACAGCAGAATGACATGGAAAGTGGTGCGAGTAAGGGAAGCAGAAAAGTTCTCCATATGGCCAGAGTACTCACTCCCTTTAGAGACTGGTCCTTTACCGGGCACGATAATTCAAAATGACCAAAAGTCCCGTAATACAGACATCTCCGTGTGCTGATCCTGTTTTGCCTTTCTGCTGGCAACAGCCCAGCTCTGCCTAGTTACATGGTGTCGGGAAACAGTGCCTCTGCCCTTTTCGGTGAATCTCGAGTCACGGAACCTTGGGTGCTCTCGGTCACGAAACTGTCGGCGACTTCTAGGATGGCTCGAAGGCGAGGTGGAATCTCTTGACGAGCGAGTGACATCGAATTCCCTGCTCATCTGTCATTCCCGCAATCGCCCATCGATGGATGGTCGAAGTGATGAGGGAGCCAAGATCCATGGGTAATTCCCGAGCCGCAAGCTCATCCGCAACCTCCTCCGAGACGCCGTGCAGGAACATGTCGAATAATGCTTCTTGGCTCCACGCACTCTCCGTTGCCAACGTACTGAAATCCACCGGATTTTCGGTTACAGTACGGGCGTCCTGCCGGAGCTAGATTGGCCTCCATGCAGCTTCTCTCCTAGAGAACGGGGCATTGAAAACCTTCCTCACCTCTCCCACGAACACCCCCAGGCTCACGCATATGACCGGCTGCTGTTCCCATACGGCGGTAGCCTAGGTGAGAGCCCTTCTAGACATCAACATCATGAGGTAGGCTATCTTGGAGCGATCCGTGGGGAAGCAAGAAGGCTGAAGCTCGAAAATGAGGACAACCATTGCTAAAAAAACGTTGACAGGTGCTCGGCTCTCCATTAATTAGTTTCAGGGGAGATAACCGGGGATCAAAGGAAAGTGGAGTGGCCGGTGGGGCGGCACTACTAACCGCAGAGTTACTGAAGGACAGTGGGTTTGCCACCGTGGCAGGCTGCCCCCCAGACAAACGGCGGAATTGTTCCTGTAGCATGTCCAACGCTCAGTCATGGTTTGAACCCCCTCCCATCAGCCCACGAAGCAATTCTTCATGCCTACCAATGGAGGCTCCTTGGGAGGAGATGTCGTTGCAGAATACAGAATATAGAAATCCCCAAATCATAGAAAATCAAACATAGACTGCCCACCCCAACTCACGCCCTGACCATACTAAATAAATACAAAACAAAGGAAATAAAGGTCAGAATGTGACAGTTCCTAGCTCCAACAGTGCAGTAATATCTAACAATTCCCAACAGTACACACAAATCAAAAGTAAATGAAGGGAATAAAGAAATATATAAATATTAGGAAAAGCAATGTCTGAGTGGTGTTGACAAAAAATACAGTAGAATACATATGAGTAAAGCAGTATGTAAACATTATTAAAGTGACTAGTGATCCATTATTAAAGTGACAAGGGATTCCATGTCTATGTACATAGGGTAGCATCCTCTAAGGTGCAAGGTTGAGTAACATGGTGATATTCGGCTAGTGATGGGTATTTAACAGTCTGATGGCTTTAAGACAACATTGTTTTTTCAGTCTCTCGGTACTCTCAAGCTCTGTCAGGTTGGATGGGGAGTCTCTGCACAGCTATTTTCAGGTCTCTCCACAGATGTTCGGTCAGGCTCTGGCTGGGCCATTCAAGCACATTCAGAGACTTGTCCCAAAATCACTCCTGCATTGTCTTGGTTGTGTGCTTAGGGTCGTTGCTCTGTTTGGAGGTGAACCTTTGACCCCGTCTGAGGTCCTGAAAGCTCTGGAGCAGGTTTCCACCAAGGATCTCTCTGTACTTTGCTCCGTTCATCTTTCCCTTTATCCTGACTAGTCTCTCAGTCCAAGCCACTTTAAACATCCCTACAGCATGATGCTGCCACCACCATGCTTCACCGTAGGAATGGTCTCAGGTTTCCTCCCGACTTGACGCTTGGCATTCAGGCCAAATAGTTACATTTTGGTTTCATCAGACCAGAGAATCTTGTTTCTCATGGTCTGAGAGTCCTTTAGGTGACATTTTGCAAACTCCAATGCTGTCATGTGCATTTTACTGTGGTGTGGCTTTAGTCGTGCCACTCTACAATAAAGGCCTGATTGTTGGAGTGCTGCAGAGATGTTTGTCCATCTGGAAGGTTCTCCCATCTACACAGGGGAACTCTGGAGCTTTGTCTGAGTGACCATCAGGTTCTTGGACACCTCCATGACCAAGGCCCTTCTACCTGATTGCTCAGTGTGGACGGGCGGCCAGCTCTAAGAAGAGTCTTGGTGGTTCCAAACTTCTTCCATTTTAGAATGATGGAGGCTACTGTGTTCTTCGGGACCTTCAATGCTGCAGAAATCTTTTGGTACCCTTCGCCTGATCGGTGCCTCGACACAATCCTGTCTCAGAGCTCAAACAACAATTTGTTTGACCTCATGGCTTGGTTTCTGCTCTGACATGCACTATCAACTGTGGGACCTTATACTGTATAGACAAGTGTGTGACTTACCAAATCTTGTCCAATCAATTTAATCTAACACAGGTGGACTACAAACAAGTTGTAGAAACATCTCAAGGATGATCAATGGAAACAGGAAGCACCTTAGCTCAATTTCGAGTCATAGCAAAGGGTCTGAATACTTAAGTAAATAAGATAGTTCTGTTTATATTTTTAATACATTTCCCCCAAAATTAAAAATACATGTTTTTGGGGTATTGTGTGTAAGCTGATGAGAGAAAAACATGATTTAATCAATTTTAGAATAGAGCTGTGACGTAACAAAATGTGGGGGGTCTGAATACTTTCTGAATGCACTGTATGTATAAAAATACCCTCAAATAAAAGGTGACATTATATAATGTCGCCTCATATTAAACATTTGATCTTATATCCAAAGTGCTGGAGTAAAGAGCCACATTTTTAAACGTTTTACTGCAGAGTGAAACAGAGGACTGGGATTCCTTTCAGTGTGTGCAGTGGCCAGAGGAAGTCAGTATAATTCACAATCTGTGACAGAGGGATAACTTTACTTATTCTATACTGAACAAAAATGTAAATGCAAGATTTTACTGAGTTACAGTCATATAAGGAAATACATTCGTTAAGCCCTAATCTATAGATTTCACATGATTGGGAATACATATATGCATCTGCTGGTCACAGATAAACTACATATAGAAACGTATGGGGACACCCCTTCAAATTAGTGGATCTGGCTTTTTCAGCCACACCAGTTGCTGACAGGTGTAAAAAATCGAGCACACTGCCATGCTTTCTCCATAGACAAACATTGGCAGCTGAATGGTCTTTCTGAAGAGCTCAATATCTTTCAACGTGGTACCATCATAGGATGCCACCTTACCAACAATTCAGTTTGTCAAATTTCTGTCCCACTAGAGCTGCCCAGGTCAACTGTAAGTGGTGTTATTGTGAAGTATAAACGTCTTGGGGGAACAACGACTCCGCTTCTAAGTGGTAGGTCGCACAAGCTCACAGAACTGGAAGGCCGAGTTCTCCAGCTCGTAGTGAGTAAATATCCTTTGCAAAACTCCCTTCCGAGTACCAAACTGCCTCTGGAAGCAACGTCAGCACAATAACTGTTCGTTGGGAGCCTTATGAAATGGGTTTCCATGGCAGAGCAGCTGAACACAAGCCTAAGATCTCCATGCTCAATGCCAAGTATCGACTCAAGTTGTGTAAAGCATGAAACCATTGGACTCTGGAGCAGTGGAAATGCATTCTCTGGAGTGATGAATCACATTTCCCTATCTGTCAGTCCGACAGACTAATCTGGGTTTGGCGGATGCCAGGTGAACAGTACCTTCCCCAATGCAAAGTGCCAATTGTAAAGTTTGGTGGAGGAGGAATAATGGTCTGGGGATTTTTTCCATTTTCAAGTTAGGCCCCTTAGGTCCAGTGAAGGGAAATCTAAACACTACAGCATACAATGGCATTCTAGACTTTGTGGCAACAGTTTGATTGTTGGGATCGGTATGGAAGAATCTGACATGCCTGCACAGAGCCCTGACCTCGACCCCATCGAACACCTTTGGGATGAATTGGAACGCCGACTGCGAGCCAGGCCTATTTGGCCAACATCAATGGTCGACTTCACTAATGCTCTTGAGGCTGAATGGAATGTTCCAACATCTAGTGGAAAACCTTCCCGGAAGAGTGGGGGCCGTCATCACAGCAAAGGGCGGACCAACTCTGGTCATGTAGTGTACCTTAAAAAAAAAGTTGGGGCTTGGATCAGAAAACCAGCCAGTATCTTGTGTGACCACCATTTGCCTCATGCAGTACGAAACATTTTGTTTGCAGAGTTGATCAGGCTGTTGATTGTGGCCTGTGGAATGCACTGAATATCATAAGATAGTGTTGAAAATAAAATTATTTTGAAAACCACAATATCCTTAACTATTTCAACATTTTCAGTAATGGTTACATAAATGTTTTACTTGCTATGACTGTGATATGCGTTCTTTATTATCATCCTAGTTTGAAAGGGAATGCATTCAACTGAAATGTGTCTTTTGCATTTAAACCAACCCCTCTGAATCAGAGAGGTGCGGGTGGCTGCCACAATCAACATCCATGTCTTTAGCGCACAGTGGGTTAACTTCCTTGCTCAGGGGCAGAAATAAAGATTTTTGCATTGTCAGCCTGGGGATTCAATCCATCAACCTTCTGGTTATTGGCCAAACACTCTAACCACTAGGCTCCCTGCCGCAGCAATGCACTGAACGTTACTAAGGACAAGAGTGCCCGCTAAATGACCAAAATGTGAATTAAAACTTGCAAAGAACATTGGGTAATATGTAGCTACATGGGCAATTCCAGTAATATACTGTAAATTAGATGACATTAAATATTTTGGTACCATAAAATGATTTGCCAAAAATTGGATTACAGTCGTTGTACTGTACTGTACTGGTCAATTGCTTCCAGTAAGTTACTGTACAAATTACAGGAAATGTTTTACAGTGTGGTTCCAGTTGCACCTACTGGGACAGCACCAGTCTGCGGTTCGCCTCTTGGCACCATATACAGGGAAATGCTGAGGGCCTGTCTTCATTTCCAACTTAAGTAGCATTGTTTAAAGTGGCTGGTGATATATTTTACATACATTTCCATCAATTCCCATTATTAAAGTGGCTGGAGTTGAGTCAGTGTATTGGCAGCAGCCACTCAATGTTAGTGGTGGCTGTTTAACTGTCTGATAGCCTTGAGATAGAAGCTGTTTTTCAGTCTCTCTGTCCCTGCTTTGATGCACCTGTACTGACCTCGCCTTCTGGATGATAGCGGGGTGAACAGGCAGTGGCTCGGGTGGTTGTTGTCTTTGATGATCTTTATGGCCTTCCTGTGACATCGGGTGGTGTAGGTGTCCTGGAGGGCAGGTAGTTTGCCCCCGGTGATGCGTTGCGCAGACCTCACTACCCTCTGGAGAGCCTTACTATTGTGGACAGAGCAGTTGCCGTACTCGGCGGTGATACAGTCCGACAGGATGCTCTCGATTGTGCATCTGTAGAAGTTTGTGTGTGCTTTTGGTGACAAGCCGAATTTCTACAGCCTCCTGAGGTTGAAGAGGCGCTGCTGCGCCTTCTTCACGATGCTGTCTGTGTGGGTGGACCAATTCAGTTTGTCCGTGATGTGTACGCCGAGGAACTTAAAACTTACTACCCTCTCCACTACTGTCCCATCGATGTGGATAGGGGGATGCTCCCTCTGCTGTTTCCTGAAGTCCACAATCATCTCCTTTGTTTTGTTGATGTTGAGTGTGAGGTTATTTTCCTGACACCACACTCCGAGGGCCCTCACCTCCTCCCTGTAGGCCGTCTCGTCGTTGTTGATTGAGTTGAAACTTGATGATTGAGTTGGAAGCGTGCATGGCCATGCAGTCGTGGGTGAACAGGGAGCACAGGAGAGGGGTCAGAACGCACCCTTGTGGGGCCCCAGTGTTGAGGATCAGCGGGGTGGAGATGTTGTTACCTACCCTCACCAGCTGCGGGCGGTACCCAGTTGTCCAGTACCCAGTTGCACAGGGCAGGGTCGAGACCCAGGGTCTTGAGCTTGATGACGAGTTTGGAGGGTACTATGGTGTTAAATGCTGAGCTGTAGTCGATGAACAGCATTCTCACATAGATATTCCTCTTGTCCAGATGGGTTAGGGCAGTGTGCAGTGTGGTTGAGATTGCATCGTCTGTGGACCTATTTGGGCGGTAAGCAAATTGGAGTGAGTCTAGGGTGTCAGGTAGGGTGGAGGTGATATTTACCTTGACTAGTCTCTAAAAGCACTTCATGATGACGGAAGTGAGTGCTACGTGGCGGTAGTCTTTTAGCTCAGTTACCTTAGCTTTCTTGGGAACAGGGACAATGGTGGCCCTCTTGAAGCATGTGGGAACAGCAGACTGGGATAAGGATTGGTTGAATATATCCGTAAAAACACCAGCCAGCTGGTCTGCACAAGCTCTGAGGACGCGGCTGGGGATGCCGTCTGGGCCTGCAGCCTTGCGAGGGTTAACACATTTAAATGTTTTACTCACGTCGGCTGCAGTGATCGAGAGTCCACAGGTTTTGGTTGAGGGCCATATCAGTGGCACTGTATTGTGCCACTGATATGTTATTTAGTCTGCCTGGGAGCAAGACATCCTGGTCCGAGACGGGGCTGGTTTTCTTTTTGTAATCCGTGATTGACTGTAGACCCTGCCACATGCCTCTTGTGTCTGAGCCGTTGAATTGTGACTCTACTTTGTCTCTATATGGACGCTTAGCTTGTTTGATTGCCTTGCGGAGGGAATAGCTACACTGTTTGTATTAACAAAGAGTTTCAGTTAGTTTCATAGTGGGTGGCAAGGAATAAGTTAGTCCTAAATATTTCTAAAACATAAAGCATTGAAATTGGGACAAATAATTCACTAATACCTAAACCTCAACTAAATCTTGTAATAAATAATGTGAAAGTTGAGGTAATTAATCTGCTTGGAGCTTACTTCTACCCCTTCCTTTTTCTAAAATTCTGTTAAAAATCGCGCAACTTTTCAGCGTCCTGCAACTCATGCCAGGAATATAGTATATGCATATGATTAGTATGTGTGGATAGAAAACACTCTGAAGTTTATAAAACTGGTTAAATCACGGCTGTGACTATAACAGATCGTGTGTTTCATTGAAAAACGCAAGAAAAACTGCTCTCTGAAAGCTAAAAATAATTTCCATAAGTCACTTCCACCAGTTATTAAAAGAGAACAGAATTTAATGGCGATCTGCCTGAAATTCATACAAATTCCGCACGATGGCGCCATTGTCCTAATTTTCAATTGAATTAATTGTTGGAAAATCCTTCTATCTGACCTGCAGTTTCCCAGTCTTCACCCGGATGCAGTTGAGGGAGATATTAGAAGCCATTGTTTTTGCAAGTGAAGACCTATTGAAAAGACATCGCCCTGTAATCATTTTGATAGATTATAAACGTTTACTAATACCTAAAGTTGGATTACAAAAGGATTTCGAAGTGTTTTGTGAAAGTTTATCGTCGACTTTTTTAATTTTAAAAAATTACGCAGCGTTTAAAAACGATGATTTTTTCTGAATGATACAGCTTCCATACAAAGCTATTTTGGGTATATATGGACCGATTTAAACGAAAAAAAGACCCAATAGTGATGTTTATGGGGCATATAGGAGTGCCAAGAAAGAAGCTCGTCAAAGGTAATGAATGTTTTATATTTTATTTCTGCGTTTTGGGTAGCGCCGGCTACCGCAAAATCTGTTGTTTACGTGTCGTGCTGGCATTTTGGGGGGTGCATGCTATCAGATAATAGCTTCTCATGCTTTCGCCGAAAAGCATTTTAAAAATCTGACTTGCTGGTTAGGTTCACAACGAGTGTAGCTTTAATTCAATACCCTGCTTGTGAATTTTGATCAAAGATTGAGTTGTAACGAGTACATTTAGCATTTAGCGTAGCGCATTTGCATTTCCAGGGGCATACTTGGGACGTCTGCGTGTCAAGTATGCTCAAGAAGTTAACCTGGATTGTAAAATGTCATGGTCAAAACGTATTGATATAACAGTAACTAAGATGAGGAGAAGTCTTTCTATAACAAAGCGGTGCTCTACCTTCTTAACAGCGGGACCTCGTTTTGTCGCAACCTGGACTACTTTTCAGTTGTGTGGTCAGGTGCCACAAAAAAATACTAAGGAAAATTGCAATTGGTTCAGAACAGGGCAGCAAGGCTGGCCCTTGGATGTACACAGAGAGCTAATTATAAAAATATGGATGAAAATCTCTCAAGTCTCCAAGTGGAGGAGAGATTGACCTCATCACTACTTGTATTTATGAGAAGTATTGACATTTTGAGTGTCCCGCCTGTCTGTTAGAACTACTGGCGCACAGCTCAGACACCCATACATACCCCACAATACATGCCACAAGAGGTCTCTTCAAAGTCCCCAAGTCCAGAACAGACGATGGGAGGCACACAGTATTACAAATAGCCATGACTACATGGAACTCTATTCCACATCATGTAACTCATGCAAGCAGTAAAATTAGATAAAAAATAAACAGATTTAAAACACCTTATAAACCTCTAGTAACTCCCCACCCCGGATCCGGGAGCGTAATCATCGACTGACACTAATTAGCATAACGCAACGGACATAAATATTCCTAGAATATATTCCTATTCATGAAAATCACAAGTGAAATATATTGAGACACAGCTTAGCCTTTTGTTAATCACCTTGTCATCTCAGATTTTCAAAATATGCTTTACAGCCAAAGCTAGACAAGCATTTGTGTAAGTTTATTGATAGCCTAGCATTGCATTTTGTCCAGTTAGCAGCAGGTAACTTGGTCACGGAAATCAGAAAAGCAATCAAATTAAATTGTTTAGCTTTGATTAGCTTCAGATGTTTTCACTCACGAGACTCCCAGTTAGATAGCCAATGTTCCTTTTTTCCAAAAATATTATTTTTGTAGGCGAAATAGTTCCATTTGTTCATCACGTTTGGCTGAGAAATCGACCGGAAATTGCAGTCACGAAAACGCCGAAAAAGATTCCAAATTAGCTCCATAATATCGACAGAAACATGGCAAACGTTGTTTATAATCAATCCTCAAGGTGTTTTTCAAATATCTATTTGATAATATATCCACCGTAGGACCGATTGGAACCGATTGGAATAATGGCTACCTCTGTATTTTACCCGAGAATCACTCTGAGAGCCATCAGGTGACCACTTGCGCAATGTAGCCGCTTACGGGTATTCTTCAACATAAATGCGTAAAACTACGTCACAATGCTGTAGACACATTGGGGAATACGGAGAAAAAGTAATCTGGTTGATAGCCCATTCACTGCTCAATAGGGACGCATTGGAACGCAAAAGATGAGTCACTTCCGGATTGGATTTTTCTCAGGCTTTCGACGGCAATATTTGTTCTGTAATACTCACAGACAATATTTTTACAGTTTTGAAAACTTTAGAGTGTTTTCTATCCTAAGCTGTCAATTATATGCATATTCTAGCATCTTGTCCTGACAAAATATCCCATTTCCTATGGGAACGTTATTTTCCAAAAATGAAAATACTGTCCCCTAGTCACAAAAGGATATTATGGAACAACGGGGACTGTAAAGCAACTCAAACATAGGGACAGACACATGCATACACACACACAATAACATACGTACTATACACACATGTACACATGGATATTGTACTTTATATACTAGGGGCCTGAGTGCACACAGTGTGTTGTGAAATCATTGTATTTATTTTGATGTATTTTAAATTGTACAAACTGCCTTAATTTTGCTGGACCCCAGGAAGAGTTGCTGGCAGTTTCACCGCAACGGATTCCAGCTTTAAAAGGAAATGTCACACAAAGACAAGAATCAAAGTGTCAACGGCCACATCAACATCATATTGTATGATGCAAAACGCACCACATCATGATGTGGCTGGTGAGACTTTGCTTCTTGAATGTCCAATATCTTGATATCAGATATGCAAAACATTTTGGGACAGTATCAACAGTGGACCAGTAAAAACAAAAAGAAAATAGTGTGTAATTTCACTTTAAAGGCATAATTGCTAACATCTAGGCCACTCCACACTATTAGCCACAACCCAGGGTCAGTGATGCAGCACCACCCCGGGCTGCATTATGTACGTGCTCTAAAGAAGTTAACACAGCCATCTACACAGACATCAGCAACGCAGCCAAGGAGTACAGCCTGCAGGTATATGGTACGTAAACAACAACCTCAGAATACTACAACATGTAGGTGTGTGTGTGTGTGTGTGTGTTTGTGGGTGTGTGAGTGTGTGTGTGTGTGTGTGCGTGTGTGTGTGTGTATGTGTATGTCTGTGTGTGTGTGTGTTAATACACAGTATGTGCGTTTTGTCCCTCCAGTCCCCAGTATCTTTGTTCAGAACCAGGTCTAGAACATGTGAGTGTGGTGGTGAACAACCCTGTGTCTCTAACCTGAGACATTCCTCTTCCTGTTATCACCTGGCTGAATGATGGAAACACAACAGAGCAGGAGACACTTCAACATCAACATGCTGGTTACGAACACTACCACTACTCTCACTACCACATCTCTCACTACTACTACTCTCACTACCACATCTCTCACTACTACTACTCTCACTACCACAACTCTCACTACCTCTACTCTCACTACCACTACTCTCACTACCACTACTCTCACTACCACTACTCTCACTACTACTACACTCACTACCACTACTCTCACTACCACTACTCTCACTACCACTACTCTACTCTCACTACCACTACTCTCACTACCACTACTCTACTCTCACTACCACTACTCTCACTACCACTACTCTCACCACTACCACATCTCTCACTACTACTACTCTCACTACCACATCTCTCACTACTACTACTCTCACTACCACTACCACTACTCTCACTATCACTAACCCTACTCTCACTATCACTACTCTCACTACCACTACTCTCACTACCACTAATCCTACTCTCACTACCACTGCTCTCACTACCACTAATCCTACTCTCACTATCACTACTCTCACTACCACTACTCTCACTACCACTAATCCTACTCTCACTACCACTACTCTCACTACCAGTGCTCTCACTACATCACTGCTGCCAGGTCAGGGGTCACATTAGAGTATTTTGGCATGTAAGATATGTCTATATTGACCCTGGATCATATTATATATGTGTTGATCCTGGATCATGCCCCATGAAATCAGGATGTTCCAATCCAGAGGCCACATAAAAAAATGTCATTTCAGTTCTGCACAGTTCTGAAAATGTATTGTTATTTGTTATTTATCAAAAACACTATAGAGAGGGATGTATGATTGAGTGAGGTTAGTGGGAGGTTTAGTCTGAAACCCTACCTCTTCATGAGCATCTTTATAAATGCCCCCCCCCCCCCCCCCCCATCTGCTAAATGACTAAAATAGAAAATGTGAAGGAGAGTTGAGTAGGATGCATGCTCTCGTGATGTGGTAGCCCTCAGGTTCACGTTGAATGTTCATGCTGTATTAGGGCCTTATTGCGCACCTTGAGTTAAGCATTTGTGTGTCTCCAACACCTTTATTTTGTCAAATTACTTAGAGTTTTGGACCTCATTGTTCCAGAGCCTTTCATACAGGTGATAACAGCACCCCCAGGTGTCAGAAACTTAAAAAATGTAACTTAATAATGTTGAACTATCATCATTTAAGAGTTGTTCCCAGTGACAGAGCACAAGTAGATTTTTGCTGATGTAATATGCTCCCTAAGACTCATGCAGAGGTACTTACAAGAACAATTAGGGTTAAGTGCCTTGCTCAAGGACACATTGACATATTTTTCACCTAGTAGGCATTGGGATATGAACCAGCTACCTTTCTCTTACTGGCCCAACTGTTAAACTGCTAAGCTACCTGGCACCGGATTTTGAGAGTTTGTTTTGATAAATATTGATGTATTTATTGTATATTCATGTTCACAAGGCTTCCTTGTAAATGACACACTTCTCAATGGTGACCCACCCTGTATGAATACATTTTAAAAAGTTCACAATGTATTAGATGTGTTGTGTTTAACACCTTTAATTGGTAGAGGGATATAAGTGTCCTTATGACAGAGCCCTGCATGTTTTGAATAATATGTGAATATGTAAATGTGTGACTTGTGTACTAGCATTACAGCTTTCTGTACGGTATGTAACATGTTGTGTTATGCATTTGTATGCTGACGTCTCTAAATTAATTTCCATGAAAATGTCCATGTAAATGTAAATGGACAAGTCTATGGCAGTGTAGTGCTAAAAGAACCCTCTGGAATCTGATAGAACAACAACAAACTAGATTAAACAAATAAAAAAACAAAGCAAAGTTTATTGGTCACGTACACAGATCTGCAGGTGTTATGGGAGGTGCAGCAAAACGCTTGTGTTACTAGATACAACAGTGCAGTAGAACGTCTCTACACAAATAATCAAAACAAGAAACCAATTAATATATATTGTATGTTCATAAATATGGACCTCATTTAGCAGTAGTAGGTACAGTGGGGTCCGAAATGATTGACATTATTGATAAAGATGAGACAAGATGACTATATAAAATAAATAATACAAATAAAAATGAAATTATATTATTTCATACTAATGCAATTGCTCAGAGAAAAATTTAGATTAAACAAGTAATATTTTTTCTCTCAAAAAGGTAAAACTATTGACCCCTTTAAAAGATTCTTACAAATATATATATGGATTAGCGATGGCCGAACGGCATAGGCAAGATGCAGTAGATGGTATAGAGTAGAGTATATACAAATGAGATGAGTAATGTAGGGTATGTAAACATTATATAAAGTGTCATCGTTTAAAGTGACAAGTGATACATTTACTACATCCAATTTTTAATTATTAAAGTTGCTAGAGATCTGTCCCGTCGATGTGGATAGGAGGGTGCTCCCTCTGCTGTTTTCTGAAGTCCACGATCATCTCTTTTGTTTTGTTGACGTTGAGTGTGAGGTTATTTTCCTGACACCACACTCCGAGGGCCCTCACTTCCTCCCTGTAGGCCGTCTCGTCGTTGTTGGTAATCAAGAATACCACTGTAGTGTCGTCTGCAAACTTGGTGATTGAGTTGAAGGCGTGCATGGCCACGTAGTCATGGATGAACCAGGAGTACAAGGGAGAGGGCTGAAAACAGTTGATTTCAGCAGTTACAGTATTTTTGAACGTACTGGTAATCATCTCCATCTCTCACTTCAAGCAGCTCCACACTTCAACCAACCTGCTCCTCCTCTCTCTGGCTGCGTCAGATCTCCTGGTGGGATTGATTGTGATACCAGTAATGACTGTAGCAATAATGGAACCATGCTGGGATTTGGGAAATGTTTCTGTGTGTTTCATGCCTACATTGCTTGTTTAGGTACTTCTTCATCTCTGGGCAATTTGGTCTTGATATCTATTAACCTCTATGTTGCTGTGTGTGATCCCTTATTGTACCACTCTAGAATAACAATTACAAGCATGATGTGTTGTATATCCATTACCTGGTGTTGTTGTATCATCATTCCGAGCTGCCAATATTAAAACACTTTGCAAATGTACATGCACAAAGTAGGTGTTTGAAAGAATGTTGTCACGCCCTGACCTTAGAGATCCTTTTCATTCTGTATTTTGGTTAGGTCAGGGTGTGACTAGGGTGGGCAATCAAGTTTTCCTATTTATTTTTTTGGCCTGGTATGTTTCCCAATCAAAGGCAGCTGTCTATCGTTGTCTCTGATTGGGGATCATACTTAGGCAGCCTTTTTTCCCACTTTAGTTTGTGGGATCTTGATTTTGTATAGTTGCTGTGTAGCCTGCAGAACTTTACCTTCGTTTTGTATTTTGTTGTTTCTTCGGTGTTCATTTTAATAAAAGTATGATGTCCACCTACCACGCTGCACCTTGGTCTCCTCATTCAAACGACAAGAGTAACAAATGTTTTATTGTTGAAGGGTCAATCTGGTGTAATATAATTGACCTTCTATTTAAAATGGTTGTCCCGTGATCTATTATTATAACACTTTATATGAAAATCTTTGTGGTGGCCAGATCACAGGCCAGAAAGGTGTTTTCAAAAGAGGCTGCCAGTGTGTCTGGTGTTAAAACTGGACAGGCAAATAAGTCTGAGAGAAAAGCAACAAAAACTCTATCGATTGTTGTTGTCAACTATTTCATTTGTTGGATTCCATCTCTATTTCTTTTCTTATTTTTGTCTTTTTTTAGTGACAATTTATCACTTTTCATCTGTTTTCTACCACTTGTTAATTCCTTAATAAATAATAATAATAATTGATGCATTATTTTATCCATGGTTCAAAGTGACAGCTAAACATATTTTAACTCTGAAGTTCCTAGAATTTTATTCCCTAGTTTCACAAAGTTTTGATATAGTCAAGTTATACAATTGTTGTAATTGCTTCTTTGATGTAACAATACACATTACTTATCTCAGTGTTCTCATCAAAAGATACATGTGGTATTGATACAGAATGATTTGGATGGATTGGCTTTGAAGGACTTGGAGAAGGCATAAGAAGGCATAAGTCTGTCGTTTTTCCATGTTATTCAATGATAAATAGTTTGTAAGTATTCTAAATGTACATTCTGAGGAAGTCATCAGTCGTTCTATATGTGGTTAAACACCTCCCTCTTGTGGCTCAATTGTGACACAGCGTCTTCATCAAGTGGAGTAAAGTTGAAATGCACAATACTCCATGATATCAGATAACGTCTATCACAATGGTGTATTGTGTAAGTAGTTGAGGGTTAAATGGAAGAATATGCAATTAAGGGTAACACTATAATGTTAAGTAATAAACCATTTGTCAGACATTCACAGTTTGTTCACAATATATGAATCATTATTTCCACAATTGTTAAATGTTAGTCAGCTAGTTATTCTGACATTTATAAATAACTACTATATGCAATAATGATTAAAAACAACAATGCAGGAGACAACAGCAGACACTTCAACATCAACATACTGGGTATGAACACTACCACTACTCTCACTACATTACTGCTGCCAGGTCAGGGGTCACGCCATAGCAGCTCTCTCAGATGCTGTGGAGTCTGAATTAATATAGAGATTAGTAAGACTTTATAATAACACTTTGTAATAAAGAATGTATAATGGATTAGTAAATATTTTATTCATCATTCATGTATCATTACTCCCACATTTGTTTTAATAAGCTGGTTTTTCACCATTAATTAACAACTTTTATTGCCTGTAATAATTATTCAGAAGATCATTCATGAGATGTTTAATGAATTAACTTATAAACCATTTACTGATCATTAATACAGTCATTTTGCAGTCCCTAATCTAAAGTGAGGACTAGTCACACTCTCTAATACTTTATACATTTTTTGAACAGTGACCAGTGTAATTTATCACAAAAAGATGGACATGCCATTGGTAGACATTCCAGCAGTACCTGATGCTCCTTAAGGTCTCAAAATGACCTAGAACATATCAATGGTTAAACAATAAGCACACAACACAGAGGACGTTAAAGGAAATATATTGAACATTTTATTCCAAAAAGACCCTGTCCTAATAGTGTGCTGAAGGAAGTAACGTGTTTGTCTGAAAATGATAACATTCTTGTTTGTTGGCCCTGAGAACCTAAACCAAAGTGTGGATTGCAGTCACTCAATAGAGAAGTTCATAGACTGCTTACAGGGTAAAGGAAGCAATATCCAAATACATAATTTAACTGAACATTACGTTTAAAGGGATTCAACCTTTAATACACTACAAGTGAAGGTGTCATATACAATTCATATACAAAATGCTGGAGTGAAGAGGCCAGTTGAAAAACAGTTTTACTGTTTTACTGTAATTGTCTCTGGCCCCCTCCAAGTTAGGGGGAGTGATGAGGTCTGCTGTCACGTCCTGACCTTAGTTCCTTTTTTAGTACTCTATTTTGATTTGGTCAGGGCGTGAGTTGGGGTGGGCATTCTATGTTTTGTTCTATGTTTCGTATTTCTGTGTTTGGCCTGGTATGGTTCCCAATCAGAGGCAGCTTTCTATCGTTGTCTCTGATTGAGAACCATACTTAGGTAGCCTGTTCCCACCTGTGTTTGTGGGTAGTTGTTTCCTGTTTTCTGTTGTGTCAACTGAAAGGACTGTTTTGATTTTCGTTGTTTCACTTTTGTTATTTTGGATTCATTGTTCAGTTGTAATACATTTAACATGGACACGTACCACACTGCACTTTGGTTCGATCTTTCATATTCCTGTTCCTCAGATGAAGAAGATCTTAACATCTACAGCAGTCTCACAACTCAATCGCTGGTTGAAAACAGTTTTCTGCCCCTCCCAAAAGATAGAATTTGTAGATAATTGGCCCTCTTTCTGGGACTCATCCACAAACAGGAACACGCCTGGCCTGTTGAGGAGTGATGGACTCCATCCTAGCTGGAGGGGTGCTCTCATCTTATCTACGAACATAGACTGGGCTCTAACTCCCCTAGCTCCACAATGAGATAGGGTGCAGGCCAGGCAGCAGGCTGTTAGCCAGCCTGCCAGTTTAGTGGAGTCTGCCACAAGCACAGTCAGTGTAGTCAGCTCAGCTATCCCCATTGAGACCGTGTCTGTGCCTCGTCATAGGTTGGGCAAAATTAAACATGGCGGTGTTCGCCTTAGCAATCTCTCTGGAATAAAGACCTCCTCCATTCCTGCCATTATTGAAAGAGATCATGATACCTCACATCTCAAAATAGGGCGACTTAATGTTAGATCCCTCACTTCCAAGGCAGTTATAGTCAATTAACTTATCACTGATCATAATATTGATGTGATTGGCCTGACTGAAACATGGCTTAAGCCTGATGAATTTACTGTGTAAATGAGGCCTCACCTCCTGGTTACACTGGTGACCATATCCCCCGCGCATCCCGTAAGAGCGGAGGTGTTGCTAACATTTATGATGGTCAATTTCAATTTACAAAAAAATGTAGTCTTTTGATGTTCTAGTCATGAACTCTATGCAGCCTACTCAATCACTTTTTATAGCTACTGTTTACATATATAGCGTTCCTCGCTGAGTTCCCTGAATTCCTATCGGACCTTGTAGTCATGGCAGATAATATTCACATTTTTGGTGACTTTAATGTTCACATGGAAAAATCCCCAGACCAACTCCAAAAGTCTTTCGGAGTCATCATCGACTCAGTGGGATTTGTCCAACATGTCTCCGGAACTACTCACTGCCATAGTCACACTCTGAACCTAGTATTGTCCCGTGGAATAAATGTTGTGGATCCTAATTTAGACTAAAAAGCCGTGCCGAGCACCTATGAATGGCAGGTCTTACCCTTCGTAATGATGTGTAGGCCCTGCTGTGCCATATATGCCCTCCAGAAACATTCTCAGCACCACCATGATGGCAACACGGATGTTAAGGAGTCAGTCGAGCACACCTTCTATGTTGACAATGGTCTCCAAAGTCTACCCATGGGGACCGAAGCAAAGTCGTTGGTAGACAGGCTGCAAAGCTGCCTCTTGGCCGGAGGGTTCAATGGGCCAGTAACATTACCTCTGTGGAACACCTTCCTCCAGAAGGGAGGTCAAAGAGCAGTGAGCTATGGCTCTCCCAGACCACCATCCACAAGAACCAATTCTGGGCCTGAGCTGTTATCCAGACACCCTCGACTGCAAACATCGACCTGTCCAGAGAGAAGAGGAACCAACCTTCAGGGTCATTTACAGAGTTTACAAGCCAACTCCACCTTATCCTCCAGTGACAGGGTGGTCAGATCCTCATAGTGTTACGATAGATGGCAAAACCTTCCTCCTTCCTTCAACTGCCCTTGGTACTCCATGGGGCAGCAGTACCAGTCCCCTTCATCATCCTCCTGCCTGACCAGACTCAGTCACTCCCAACGTGCTTCTCATGGGGGGATAAGCGACAGATCTCTGCCCCAAACTATCTATGCTGACAGTGATGTCCGTGGTCAACGGTGCTGATGCCATAGCCAAATCCTGGCTGATCACTTCTGGGCCAACATCAAACCCTGCCTCAGACTGGTGGCCCATCTGATTCCCATGTCTGATGTCAAGGATGACCCAGAATAAACCAGGCGAGAGCATTTGTGGAGCAAGAGCATAGTCTTTAAATTTGTCACAATTGTCATGATATTGAAATATCTGAGGTCGGTATGGTTTGTAAATTGGTTGTGGGGTGCATTGGCAGAGACACCTGTTGGTGGAAAACGCGTTGCATAGATGTTATGAAATTGACATCAAAATGTTGGAAATCTGATATCCCCCTAGCTGATCATTGTCTGTAGCCAACTCTGACCATAGTGTAGGCCTCATGAAACAGACAGAGAGAGTGAGCTGGTTCTTAGTGGTCGGCGAACCCTCAACCTTCTGGCCCGTAGCCCTGAGTGGCATCGTCTGTGCCACAAAAGCTTCCTGAAGTGGCAAAGTCTATACCCATATTTTTAGGGTCGCTACAGTTAGTGTTATTTGTGGTCGTACACATTATTTTGGATACATTTTTTAAGTACAAAGGGAGGGTGGTGAAAATATTCAGAGTAAATTGTGAACTGTCCCTAATTACTTGAGGTGCTTTTGAGATCATTGATTGATACAACTGAACTAGAAATCACATTTCTCAGTCACATTAAAATGTTCAATATATTTCCTTTAACATCCTCTGTGCTGTGTGCTTATTGTTTAACCATTGATATGTTCTAGATTATTTTGAGACCTTAAGTAGAATCAGGTAGTATTGGAATGTCTACCAATAGCATGTCCATTTTTTTGTGATAAATTACACCGGTCACTGTTTTGCACACGGGTCATTTATAAAGTATTAAGAAAGATGGAATAGTCCTCCCTTTATATTAGGGACTGCAAAACGACTTTACTAATGATCAGTAAATGTTTAAAAGTTGATTCATTAACATCTTATGAATTATCTTATGAATCAATATTGCAGACTATAAAATGTGTGAATAACTAGCTGTCTAAAACAAATGTGGGAGTAATGATACATGAATGATGAATAAACTATTTACTTACCCATTATAAATCCTTCATTACAAAGTGTTATTATAAAGTGTTCTCAATCTCTATATTCATTCTGACTCCACAACCTCTGAGAGAGCTGCTATTGTGTGACCCCTGACCTGGCAGCAGTGATGTAGTGAGAGTGGTGGTAGTGTCTGCTGTGGTCTCCTGCGCTGTTGTGCTTAAACAGTAACACATATTGTAGTTATTTAAACATTTGAGAATACCTAGTTTATTAACATTTAATTAAAGGTGGAGTAATGATTAATACATGGTGAGCAAACTGGAAATGACTTACAAATGGTTTATTACTGAATTTATAAAGTGTTACCCATACTTGAATGTTCTTGCATTTTACCATCAACTACTTATACAATACAGAATTTATTTAGACCTGGACGTTATCTGACATCATGCAGTATTGTACATTTCAACTTTACTACACTTGATGAAGAAGTTGTGTCACTATTGAGCCACTAGAGGGAGATGTTAAACAACATATAGAATGACTCATGACTTCCTCAGAATGTACTATTAGAATACTTACTATTTATCATTAAGTATCACGGAACAACCACAGACTTAGGTATTTGGAGTACACAATCCACAATGACTACAATGTCTTTTATAAAACAAGTTTATGCCTTCTTATATCTTCTCCAAGTCATTCAAATCTAATCCATCCAAATCATTCTGTATCAACACCACAGGTATCTTTGACGAGAACAATGAGATAAGTCATGTCAGTGTATTGTTACGTGAAAGAAGCAATTACAACAATTGTATATTATAACGATGTCAAACCTATGTTTGTGAAACCAGGGAATACAATTATAGCATCTTCAGAGTTAAAATGGGATTAGCTGTCACTTTGAACCATGGATAAAAGAAAGCATAAATTATTGGATTTATTGAGGAATAGAAGTGGCAGGAAACGGATGAAACGTGAGAATTTGTCAATTACTGTTGTTCTGGGATTGATTTGCACTTTTGCCACCAAAGTATGTTCATTTCTAGGAGACAGAACGCATCTCCTTCCTGAGCGGTATGATTGCTGCATGGTCCCATGGTGTTTATACTTGCATACTATTGTTTGTACAGATGAACGTGGTCTACAATTATTTTTCTGAGGTATTGGATGATTTCTTTTGATTTTCCCATGATGTCAAGCAAAGAGGCACTGAGTTTGAAGGTAGACCTTGAAATACATCCACAGGTACACCTCAGATGATGTCAATTAGCCCATCAGAAGCTTTAAAATCCATGATATGATTTTCTGGAATTATCCAAGCTGTTTAAAGGCTCAGTCAACTTAGTGTATGTACATGTATGACCCACTGGAATTGTGATAATGTGAATTATAAGTGAAATAATCTGTCAACAATTGTTGAAAAAATGACTTGTGTCATGCACAAAGTAGATGTCCTAAACAACTTGTTAAAACTATAGTTTGTTAACAAGACATTTCTGGAGTGGTTGAAAACCGAGTTTTAATGACTCCAACCTAAATGTATGTAAACATCCACCTTCAACTGTATATTAAACACAGTGTTGTAACCCAAACAAAGAGCGAGGTGTAAAAATCTAATAAATACACGGGTCGAGACCAGTAATAGCAATACACAAGACTAGACCCGTAATAACAAGTGCACACTAACACGGTAACATGCAAGCTGATACAACAGAGCACAGGTCCTCACAAGACCAACAGAAATGGAACAATAATTGACAAGGACAATGTGGAACAGAGGGCACATATTTACACCTACTTATCAGGGGGAATGGGAACCAGGTGTGAGTAATGAGACAAGAAAGTCCGGGGTTGGTGAACAGAATGAGCAGCAGTACCGGTGGAGAGCCAGACCCGGTCGGCAGGCGAGAAAACAGGCGCCTCACTGCGATGGCGGTCGGCCTAATTCTGCGCATACTCAGCTCAAGGTAGAAAATCTGAACCACTCCCCTGGCCGGTCCTGAGTAACACCTCAGGAACATGCCCACTTCCTGATTGACCCTTTCCACCTGCCCATTTGCTTGAGGACGGTACCCGGAGGTGAGACTGACCGTGACCCCCAGGTGATGAGAACGGTGGTGTTCCCCTGGGAGGGGGGAAGGTCAGTGACAAAGTCCACCAAGAGGTGAGACCAGTTTCATTGTGGAACCGGCAGGGGAAGGCACTTTCCATAAGGGAGGTGTCTGGGTGTCTTACACTGGGGACAGATGGAGCAGGAAGAGACGTAATCCTGGATGTCTCTAGCCAAGGTGGGCCACCAGTACCTCTCAGTTAGGCAGGCGATGTTATGACCTATCCCAGGATGACACAACACCGTGTGTGCCCAGGTAAGGAGTCGGTCCTGCACACCCGTGGACACGTTGTCGCAGTCCTCTGGGCAATGTGCAGGTGCTGTTTCCATACGCAGGACCTGCGGTATGTCGACGTCCATGTCCCACACCACTGGCATGATTATACGGGATGGAGGGATGATGTGGGTCTCCTCTCCCTGCCTCTCCCCTGCGTCATAGAGGTGAGACAGGGCATCCGCATTCTTGTTCTTCGAGCCTGGCCTATATGAAAGCGTGAATTGGAACCTGGTGAAGAATAGAGCCCATCTAGCCTGTCTCGGGTTTAGCCTCTTCGCTGCCCTGATGTACTCCAGGTTGCGGTGGTCCGTCCACACCAGGAAAGGGTGTTTGGACCCCTGCAAACCAGTGCCTTCAGAGCCTTCAAAATAATTTTTAAAAAACGATTGATGTAGCTATGAAATCTAACTCAACATTTAACTACTACAAAATAATTTAAATTACAACAAATAAAGTTTAACTTACTCGTTCTTTGCTGTCCAGTGGCACCACAAGTAGGCATTTGATTTGCAAATCATCACATGTGGCTTACTGTACTACAGAAACAATGCTAACCAAACAACAGTGTGCAGGGCATGCACACTGAATTAAAGGTTAAATACACTAATGTGGTTTAAGCAATGTTGTGAACACAGATATTACAATGTAGTTGTTTTTCTATAAATAAATAAATTAAAAGGTGTTTTAAAAACAGGGTAAATCAGAAAAAAGTGAAATATCCGAAACTTGAAAAATCTCAACCAAGACAATGGAATTAGGGTAAAAAACAGAATTAGGCAAAAAAAATGAAAGTTGACTGTGTCTTCCTGCTGCACAGCATTTTGGAGAAAGTTGAGGTCAGGTCCCAATATTGTCTATGCCCCCAAGAGGGAAAGAGGTTGGGTCATCCTAGAAATGTTTTAGAGTATTATAATACATACAATTAACAGATGCTTTTATCCAACGCGACTTACTTACTCGTGCATACAATTTTACCTATGGGTGGTCCCGGCAATCAAACCATCTATCCTGTCATTGCAATGCTCTGCTGAAATGACAAGGTTATAAATGCTTTGTGATGCCTCAATGTAATATGATTCATAGATCCTTTATTAAGCATTGCTTATGACACCCTTTATAAAGCACAGGTTTATGTCATATTTGGCCTAGTGGGTTATGTCACATTTGACACACAGTTAAGCCACATGTATGTGATAACATGTTTTTAGACATTTTTGCAAATGTATTGCAAATTAAATACAGAAATATGTAATTTACATAAGGGTCCCAATTTTCACTTTTTTTCATTTGAGTTGATGTTAGAGAATGTCAGCTTTTATTTGAATGTATTTTCATACATACAGTGAACCCTTCATAGAGGATGACATGTGGTTATAGATGATATGTGACACATTGATGTAGTGTTTATAAAGTCTTTATGAAGTCCTTATGAAACATTTATAAGATGCTTGTGATATAAAATAGGATCCTTTATGTAAATGAGATATTTCTGTATTTAATGTGCTTTCACATTGTTTTCACTTTGTCAATATGAGGTGTTGCATGTAGATGATGAGAAAAAAAGTGTTTTCGTACATTTTGAATTCAGGCTGTAACACGATAACATGAGGAATAAGTGAAGTGGTATGAATATTTTCTGAATACTCTGTATTCAGGGAGTTTCCTGTAATGAAAGGCTTTGGTATTATTCAGACAGATGGTCTCTTCTCAGTTTGGCAGAGACACACTTTCACCTAACACATAAAGATCAGATATATGTTGTCTTAATTGAACATAAATAATTATCTTTCACATAGAATGAGTCAAGTCATCCCTCTCAGACACAGATTGTATACTTCAGTACCATCCTATGGCCAACGCACTTACTGAAAGCAATCCCTGCCCACTGGGCACAGACGTAAATTCAATGTCTACACCACGTTGGTTGAAAAGAAACAATGTTGATTCAACCAGTGTTTGCCCAGTGGGTGTAAAACTCTCAATGCAACTTTTTAGTTTAGGAAATTTTCATATATATATCTGTTTTCCCATTTAGAAATGAAAACACCTTATGGATCTAGCCCCCCCATTTAAAGAAGTCATACGTATTTGGACACCTTCACTTGTAGTGTGTTAAATGTAGTAACCTTTTAAACGTAATGTTCTGTTAAATTATGTATTTAGATATTGGTTCTATTAC
This sequence comes from Oncorhynchus clarkii lewisi, assembly GCF_045791955.1. Taxonomy (NCBI): domain Eukaryota; kingdom Metazoa; phylum Chordata; class Actinopteri; order Salmoniformes; family Salmonidae; genus Oncorhynchus; species Oncorhynchus clarkii. The sequence goes on along the minus strand of NC_092168.1, from coordinate 45,674,530 downwards.
CCTGTAAATAGTCTATGAACTGCTCTTAGTCTGTGTCACTCTGACAATGCTCATCCATATATTCATATATTCTTAATTCCAGTTCTTTACTTAGATTTGGGTGTATTAGGTATTTGTTGTGAGATTGTTACATATTGCTACACTGTCGGAACTAGGTGCATAAACATTTCTTTACAGCCGCAATAACATTGAATAAACACATGTTTTTGACCAATAACATTTGATTTGATTTCTACTGAGTGACTGAAATCAGTCACTGCCAACAAGGATGCTGTCAGTTTCAGACAAACACGTTACTTCCTTCAGCACACTACTACTAATAAAATGTTCAATATATTTCCTTTAACGTCCTCTGTGTTGTGTGCTTATTGTTTATCCATTGATATGTTCTAGGTCATTTTGAGAACTTAAGGAGCATCAGGTACTGCTGGAATATCTACCAATAGCATGTCCATCTTTTTGTGATAAATTACACTGGTCACTGTTCAAAACATTTATAAAGAATAGTCTTTACTTTAGATTAGGGGAAAAACTACTTTACTAATGAGTATTGAATGGTAAAAATACATTTATTAAACATCTTTGGAATGATCTATTGAATCATATACTATAAAAGTTGTTTATAATTATGTGAATTACCTGTTAACTAAAATAAATATTGGATTAATGACAAATGAATAAACAATTTACTAATCAAATATACATTTTTTAGTGTGATACCCACTCTCTATATTCCTTCAGAGTAAATAGCATCTGAGAGAGCTACTCTGGTGTGACCCCTGACCTGGCAACAGTGATGTTGTGAGCGTAGTGGTACTGTTCGTACACCAGTATGTTGACATTGAAGTGTCTGCTGTGGTCTACTGCACTCTTGTGCTGAAAAATTCATGTGTAACTGTAGTAGTTATTTATAAATGTGAGAATACCTAGCTGAATAACATTACACAAAATGGGGCGTAATATTAAATGGTGAGCAGAATGAAAATTCCTTACAAATGGTTTATTACTGAATGTTATTATAATGTGTTACCCATAATTGCATGTTCTTACATTTTACGATCAACTACTTGCACAATACTGAATTTATTTAGACCTAGACTTTATCTGATATCATGCAGTATTTTACATTTCAACTTTACTACTCTTGATGAAGACATTGTGTCACAATTGAGCCACTAGAGGGAGATGTTAAACTACAAATAGAATGACTCATGACGTCCTCAAAATGTACTATTAGAATGCTCACTATTTATCATTGAATAACACGGAACAACCACAACCTGAGGTATTTGGAGTACACAATCCACAATGACAACATTGTCCTTTATAAGCTTATGCCTTCTTATGCCTTCTCCAAGTCATTCCATTCCAATCCAGACAAATCATTCTGTATCAACACTACATGCATCTATGATGACAACACTGAGATAAGTCAAGTCAGTGTATTGTTACATGAAATAATTACAACAATTGAAGAACAAAACTATATCAAACCTATCTTTGCCGAACTAGGGAATCATATTATAGGAACTATGAATGTCTTATCTTTAAAGTTAAAATAAGTTTAGTTGTCACTTTAAACCATGGATAAAGGAAAGCATAAATTATTGGATTAATTAAGGAATTAACAAATGCCAGAAAACTGATTAAATATGATAAGAAATTATCACTTAAAATGGAAAATGAATAGAAAACAAATAGTGTTGGAATCCAACAAATGAAATAGTTGAAAACAACAATAGATAGAGTTTTTGCTGCTTTTCTCTCAGACTTATTTGCCTGTACAGTTTTAACACCAGTCACACTGGCAGCCTCTTTTGAAAATACCTTTCTGGACTGTGATCTGGCCACCACAAAGATTTTCATATAAAGTGTTATAATAACAGAGCACGGGACAACCATTGTAATAACAAGGTCAGTGAAATTAACCCAGATTGACCCTTCAAAAGTAGTACATTCTTTCAAACACCTACTTGGTACCTGTACATTGACAAAGTTTTTTACAATAGCAGCACGGTATATGATACAACAACACCAGGTAATGGAAATACAACACGTGATTCTTGTTATTGTTATTTTAGAGTGGTACAATAAGGGATCACACACAGCAACATAGCGGTCTATAGATATCAAGACCAAATTGCCCAGAGATAAAGAAGTACATACAGAAGCAATGTAGATCTGAAACACACAGAAATGTTCCCCAAAACCCCAGCATGATTCCATTATTGCTACAGTCATTACTGGTATCACAATCAATCCCACCAGGAGATCTGATGCAGAGAGAGAGACTATGAGCAGGTTGGTTGGAGTGTGGAGCTGCTTGAAGTGAGAGATGGAGATGATCACCAGTAGGTTCAACAATACTGTAACTGCTGAAATCAATGAGAAGAAGATGTACAGTGTTATGTAGATAGATGTCGATAGAAAAGCCTTTATGCAAGAAGAGTTTCTGTCCTGAAAACAGTATTGAACATCTTCATGTTTCTCCATTTGTAATAAAAAGTAAAAATGCTGAGGTCCTGCTCCTGCTTGGTCCTGTGTGTGACCCTGTCAGGTCCGCCTTCTGACAAACTCTGAGCTCTGCCTCTCTATTTATCCCTGAGTTACGAACAGAAACTCCCCTCCCTGGAGTCTCTCTGCACACACACACACACACACACACACACACACACACACACACACACACACACACACACACACACACACACACACACACACACACACACACACACACACACACACACACACACACACACACACACCACCACCACAACCACCAACGAAACACACACAAATTAACAAATGGTTGGATAAACAAATAATTTGTGAAAGCATGATGTAACGTATGACAGGATTGGATGATGCTGTGACCACCTAGCCTGATGAGGGCATGGTCAGTGTGTAGGAAAGTTGACAATAGGAAGTTGATGAGATGCTAATAGCAAATGCAATCAAAATAGTGGCATTCGACAGGAACATTCCATAGACTATAAAAATGTCGATCTGAACTGAATTATTAATAAATCCCGTGTCTGAGCCGCTGAATTGCGACTCCACTTTGTCTCTATACTGACATGTTTCCTGTTTGTGTCACACCCTGATCTGTTTCATCTGTCAATGTGATTGTGTCCACCCACCTCTGGGTGTCGCCCTTCTTCCTCATTATCTCCTGTGTATTTATACCTGTGTGTTCTGTCTGTCTGTGCCAGTTCGTCTTGTTTGTTTAAATCAAATGTATTTATTTATATAGTCCTGCTTGAAGTGAGAGATGGAGATGATCACCAGTAGGTTCAACAATACTGTAACTGCTGAAATCAATGAGAAGAAGATGTACAGTGTTATGTAGATAGATGTCGATAGCAAAGCCTTTCTGCAAGAAGAGTTTCTGTCCTGAAAACAGTATTGAACATCTTCATGTTTCTCCATTTGTAATAAAATGTAAAAATAGTGAGGTCCTGCTCCTGCTTGGTCCTGTGTGTGACCCTGTCAGGTCCACCTTCTGACAGACTCTTAGCTCTGCCTTTCTGTTTATCCCTGAGTTACTGATAGAAAGAAAAGGTACATTTTCTCCAATTCAAATCATATGAAACCACATTTTATTCTTTGCTGAACAGTGAATTGCGTACTTACAAGCCGTTAACCAACAATGAAGTTTTAAGAAAAAATAAGTGTTAAGTGAAAAATAGATAAGTAAAAAAATAACAGTAAGAAATAATTAAAGAGCAGCAGTAAAATAACAACAGCTAGGCTATATACAGGGGGTACCGGTACAGAGTCAATGTGGAGGCTATATACAGGGGGTACCGGTACAGAGTCAAAGTGGAGGCTATATACAGGGAGTACCGGTACAGAGTCAATGTGGAGGCTATATACAGGGAGTACCGGTACAGAGTCAATGTGGAGGCTATATACAGGGGATACCGGTACAGAGTCAATGTGGAGGCTATATACAGGGGATACCGGTACAGAGTCAATGTGGAGGCTATATACAGGGGGTACCGGTACAGAGTCAATGTGGAGGCTATATACAGGGGGTACCGGTACAGAGTCAATGTGGAGGCTATATACAGGGGATACCGGTACAGAGTCAATGTGGAGGCTATATACAGGGGGTACCGGTACAGAGTCAATGTGGAGGCTATATACAGGGGATACCGGTACAGAGTCAATGTGGAGGCTATATACAGGGAGTACCGGTACAGAGTCAATGTGGAGGTTATATACAGGGGGTACCGGTACAGAGTCAATGTGGAGGCTATATACAGGGGATACCGGTCCAGAGTCAATGTGGAGGCTATATACAGGGGGTACCGGTACAGAGTCAATGCGGAGGCTATATATAAGGAGTACCGGCACAGAGTCAATGTGGAGGCTATATACAGGGGATACCGGTACAGAGTCAATGTGGAGGCTATATAAAGGGGGTACCGGTACAGAGTCAATGTGGAGGCTATATACAGGGTATTACGGTACAGAGTCAATGTGGAGGCTATATACAGGGGGTACCAGTACAGAGTCAATGTGGAGGCTATATACAGGGGGTACCGGTCCAGAGTCAATGTGGAGGCTATATACAGAGGATACCGGTCCAGAGTCAATGTGGAGGCTATATACAGGGGATACCGGTCCAGAGTCAATGTGGAGGCTATATACAGGGTATTACGGTACAGAGTCAATGTGGAGGCTATATACAGGGGGTACCGGTACAGAGTCAATGTGGAGGCTATATACAGGGGATACCGGTCCAGAGTCAATGTGGAGGCTATATACAGGGTATTACGGTACAGAGTCAATGTGGAGGCTATATACAGGGGGTACTGGTACAGAGTCAATGTGGAGGCTATATACAGGGGATACCGGTCCAGAGTCAATGTGGAGGCTATATACAGGGGGTACCGGTACAGAGTCAATGTGGAGGCTATATACAGGGAGTACCGGTACAGAGTCAATGTGGAGGCTATATACAGGGGATACCGGTCCAGAGTCAATGTGGAGGCTATATACAGGGTATTACGGTACAGAGTCAATGTGGAGGCTATATACAGGGGATACCGGTCCGGAGTCAATGTGGAGGCTATATACAGGGGGTACCGGTACAGAGTCAATGTGGAGGCTATATTCAGGGAGTACCGGTACAGAGTCAATGTGGAGGCTATATACAGGGGGTACCGGTACAGAGTCAATGTGGAGACTATATACAGGGGGTACCGGTACAGAGTCAATGTGGAGGCTATATACAGGGGGTACCGGTACAGAGTCAATGTGGAGGCTATATACAGGGGGTACCGGTACAGAGTCAATGTGGAGGCTATATACAGGGGATACCGGTACAGAGTCAATGTGGAGGCTATATACAGGGGGTACCGGTACAGAGTCAATGTGGAGGCTATATACAGGGGGTACCGGTACAGAGTCAATGTGGAGGCTATATACAGGGGGTACCGGTACAGAGTCAATGTGGAGGCTATATACAGGGAGTACCGGTACAGAGTCAATGTGGAGGCTATATACAGGGGTACCGGTACAGAGTCAATGTGGAGGCTATATACAGGGGATACCGCTACAGAGTCAATGTGGAGGCTATATACAGGGGATACCGGTACAGAGTCAATGTGGAGGCTATATACAGGGGGTACCGGTAAAGAGTCAATGTGGAGGCTATATACAGGGGGTACCGGTACAGAGTCAATGTGGAGGCTATATACAGGGGGTACCGGTACAGAGTCAATGTGGAGGCTATATACAGGGGGTACCGGTACAGAGTCAATGTGGAGGCTATATACAGGGGGTACCGGTACAGAGTCAATGTGGAGGCTATATACAGGGGGTACCGGTACAGAGTCAATGTGGAGGCTATATACAGGGGGTACCGGTACAGAGTCAATGTGGAGGCTATATACAGGGGGTACCGGCACAGAGTCAATGTGGAGGCTATATACAGGGGGTACCGGTACAGAGTCAATGTGGAGGCTATATACAGGGGGTACCGGTACAGAGTCAATGTGGAGGCTATATACAGGGGATACCGGTACAGAGTCAATGTGGAGGCTATATACAGGGGGTACCGGTACAGAGTCAATGTGGAGGCTATATACAGGGGATACCGGTAAAGAGTCAATGTGGAGGCTATATACAGGGGATACCGGTACAGAGTCAATGTGGAGGCTATATACAGGGGATACCGGTACAGAGTCAATGTGGAGGCTATATACAGGGGGTACCGGTACAGAGTCAATGTGGAGGCTATATACAAGGGGTACCGGTACAGAGTCAATGTGGAGGCTATATACAGGGGGTACCGGTGCAGAGTCAATGTGGAGGCTATATACAGGGGATACCGGTACAGAGTCAATGTGGAGGCTATATACAGGGGATACCGGTACAGAGTCAATGTGGAGGCTATATACAGGGGATACCGGTACAGAGTCAATGTGGAGGCTATATACAGGGGGTACCGGTACAGAGTCAATGTGGAGGCTATATACAAGGGGTACCGGTACAGAGTCAATGTGGAGGCTATATACAGGGGGTACCGGTGCAGAGTCAATGTGGAGGCTATATACAGGGGATACCGGTACAGAGTCAATGTGGAGGCTATATACAGGGGATACCGGTACAGAGTCAATGTGGAGGCTATATACAGGGGATACCGGTACAGAGTCAATGTGGAGGCTATATACAGGGTATTACGGTACAGAGTCAATGTGGAGGCTATATACAGGGGATACCGGTAAAGAGTCAATGTGGAGGCTATATACAGGGGATACCGGTAAAGAGTCAATGTGGAGGCTATATACAGGGGATACCGGTACAGAGTCAATGTGGAGGCTATATACAGGGGGTACCGGTACAGAGTCAATGTGGAGGCTATATACAAGGGGTACCGGTACAGAGTCAATGTGGAGGCTATATACAGGGGGTACCGGTGCAGAGTCAATGTGGAGGCTATATACAGGGGATACCGGTACAGAGTCAATGTGGAGGCTATATACAGGGGATACCGGTATAGAGTCAATGTGGAGGCTATATATAGGGGATACCGGTACAGAGTCAATGTGGAGGCTATATACAGGGTATTACGGTACAGAGTCAATGTGGAGGCTATATACAGGGGGTACCGGTACAGAGTCAATGTGGAGGCTATATACAGGGTATTACGGTACAGAGTCAATGTGGAGGCTATATACAGGGGGTACCGGTACAGAGTCAATGTGGAGGCTATATACAGGGGATACCGGTCCAGAGTCAATGTGGAGGCTATATACAGGGGGTACCGGTACACAGTCAATGTGGAGGCTATATACAGGGAGTACCGGTACAGAGTCAATGTGGAGGCTATATACAGGGGATACCGGTCCAGAGTCAATGTGGAGCCTATATACAGGGTATTACGGTACAGAGTCAATGTGGATGCTATATACAGGGGGTACCGGTCCAGAGTCAATGTGGAGGCTATATACAGGGTATTACGGTACAGAGTCAATGTGGAGGCTATATCCAGGGGATACCGGTCCAGAGTCAATGTGGAGGCTATATACAGGGGGTACCGGTACAGAGTCAATGTGGAGGCTATATACAGGGAGTACCGGTACAGAGTTAATGTGGAGGCTATATACAGGGGGTACCGGTATAGAGTCAATGTGGAGACTATATACAGGGGGTACCGGTACAGAGTCAATGTGGAGGCTATATACAGGGGGTACCGGTACAGAGTCAATGTGGAGACTATATACAGGGGATACCGGTCCAGAGTCAATGTGGAGGCTATATACAGGGTATTACGGTACAGAGTCAATGTGGAGGCTATATACAGGGGGTACCGGTACAGAGTCAATGTGGAGCCTATATACAGGGTATTACGGTACAGAGTCAATGTGGATGCTATATACAGGGGGTACCGGTCCAGAGTCAATGTGGAGACTATATACAGGGGGTACCGGTACAGAGTCAATGTGGAGGCTATATACAGGGGGTACCGGTACAGAGTCAATGTGGAGACTATATACAGGGGATACCGGTCCAGAGTCAATGTGGAGGCTATATACAGGGTATTACGGTACAGAGTCAATGTGGAGGCTATATACAGGGGGTACCGGTACAGAGTCAATGTGGAGGCTATATACAGGGGATACCGGTCCAGAGTCAATGTGGAGGCTATATACAGGGGGTACCGGTCCAGAGTCAATGTGGAGGCTATATACAGGGTATTACGGTACAGAGTCAATGTGGAGGCTATATACAGGGGGTACCGGTCCAGAGTCAATGTGGAGGCTATATACAGGGTATTACGGTACAGAGTCAATGTGGAGGCTATATACAGGGGGTACCGGTACAGAGTCAATGTGGAGGCTATATGCAGGGGATACCGGTCCAGAGTCAATGTGGAGGCTTTATAAGCTTATGCCTTCTTATGCCTTCTCCAAGTCATTCCATTCCAATCCAGGCAAATCATTCTTTATCAACACCACATGTACCTATGATGACAACAGTGAGATGAGTCATGTCAGTGTATTGTTACGTGAAATAATTACAACACCTGTTGAACAAAACTATATCAGTAGTGTGGAGCTGCTTGAAATGAGAGATGGAGATGATCACCAGTAGATTAAAAAATACTGTAACTGCCGAAATCAATGAGAAGAAGATGTACAGTGTTATGTAGATAGATGTCGATAGCAAAGCCTTTCTGCAAGAAGAGTTTCTGTCTCGAAAACAGTATTGAACATCTTCATGTGTCTCCATTTGTATTGAAAAGTAAAAATGCTGAGGTCCTGCTCCTGCTTGGTCCTGTGTGTGACCCTGTCAGGTCCACCTTCTGAGAAACTCTGAGCTCTGCCTCTATATTTATACCTGAGTTACTGACAGAAACTCCCCTCCCTGGAGTCTCTCTGCACACACACACACACACACACACACACACACACACACACACACACACACACACACACACACACACACACACACACACACACACACACACACACACACACACACACACACACATCACCACAACCACCAACAAAACATACACAAGTGAACAAATGGTTGGATTAACAAATCATTTGTGAAAGCATGATGTAATGTATGACAGGATTGGATGTTTCTGTGCCCACCTAGCCTGTCCTTCAGCCTGACTGATCATTAGAGATGAGAGAAAAGGTGCATTTACTTAACAGAGCATTTTAATGGGGAAAATATAGCATGGGTGATGTTTTGGTCACTCAAAGGCTTTTTAGTTTGGAAACTGTGTAAAACTAAATGTTTGGGTCGATGTCAGAGCTCAGTTTGGACCATAATCCACAAACTCAGGAAACATGATGGCACGCCACAAGTCAATTGGTCAGTGTGTAGAAAAGTTGACAGTAGTGAAGTTGATGAGATAGCATACATTTATGGTGTACATGCTAATAGCAAATGCAATCAAAATAGTGGCATTCCATAGGAAGATTCCATAGACTATAAAAATATCAATCTGAACTGAATCATTAATAAATCCTGTGTCTGAGCCGCTGAATTGCGATTCCACTTTGTCTCTATACTGACATGTTTGTGTCACACCCTGATCTGTTTCACCTTTCTTTGTGATTGTGTCCACCCCCCTCCAGGTGTCACCCTTCTTCCTCATTATCCCCTGTGTATTTGTACCTGTGTTTCCTCTCTGTCTGTGCCATTTTGTCTTGTTTGTTTCCGCACTTTGGCAACGGAGAGTGCGTGGAGCCCAGAAGCATTATTCGACATGTTCTTGCACGGCGTCTCGGAGGAGGTTGAGAACGAGCTTGCGGCTCAGGAGATACCCACAGATCTTGGCTCACTCATCGCTTTGACCATCCACATCAATGGGCGATTGCTGGAATGACAAATGAGCAGGGAATTCGATGTCACTCACTCGTCCAGAAATTCCACCTCGCCTTCGAGCCATCCTGGAAGTCCCCGACAGTCCCGTGGCCGAGAGCACTCAACGATTCCGGACCTTCCTCAAGAGTCACCGAAAAGGGCAGAGGCACTGTTTCCCGACACCATGCAACTAGGCAGAGCTGGGCTGTCACCAGCAGAACGGCAACACAGGATCAGGACAAGGAGCTGTCTGTATTGCGGGACTTTTGGTCATTTTATATTATAGTGCCCGGTACAGGACCAGGCTCTCCAGGGAGTGAGTACTCTGGTGGGCCATATGGAGAACTTTTCTGCTTGTCATTCTGCTGTGGGGGTACCAGTCCAAATCTCTCTGGGTTCTCATTGACTCAGGGGCCGATGAGAGCTTTCTGGACGCCACACCGAGCTGAACATCCCCACTCAGCCCCTCTCCATTCCCATGGATGTTAGAGTGCTGGACGTGCGCTCTATAGGTCGGGTCACCAATAACACCACTCCCATCAACCTACGTGTGTCAGGGAAACAGAGCGAGACCATTCAGTTCCCGCTCATCACGTCCCTCCAGATTCCCATGGTGTTGGGATTCTCCTGACTCCAGCGACACATTCCACTCATCAACTGTTCTACGGGTGCTATCATGGGCTGGAGTTTGTTCTGCCATGCCCCGGGGGACGTCTGTACTCATTGTCGGGACCAGAGACCAAGGCTATTGAGAACTAGACAGTGTCTCCTGACCCCTCCTGTCTCAGCCTCCAGTATTTATGCTGCAGTAGTTTATGTGTCCGGGGGCTAGGGTCAGTTTGTTATATCTGAAGTACTTCTCCTGTCCTATTCAGTGTCCTGTGTGACTTTAAGTGTGCTCTCTCTAATTCTCTCTTTCTCTCTTTCTTTCTCTCTCTCGGAGGACCTGAGCAATAGGACCATGCCTCAGGACTACCTGACATGATGACTCCTTGCTGTCCCCAGTCCACCTGGCCGTGCTGCTGCTCCAGTTTCAACTGTTCTGCCTTATTATTATTGGACCATGCTGGTAATTTTTGAACATTTGAACATCTTGGCCATGTTCTGTTATAATCTCCACCCGGCACAGCCAGAAGAGGACTGGCCATCCCACATAGCCTGGTTCCTCTCTAGGTTTCTTCCTAGGTTTTGGCCTTTCTAGGGAGATTTTCCTAGCCACCGTGGTTCTACACCTGCATTGCTTGCTGTTTGGGGTTTTAGGCTGGGTTTCTGTACAGCACTTTGAGATAATAGCTGATGTACGAAGGGCTATATAAATACATTTGAGTTTATTTAGATTGGGGACACCCTAGCTACAGGATTTAAACGTCCCTCCTCCTCTCCCGCTGGCGCAGGGTTCTTCTTCGTGTAGAAGAAGGACAAGACCCTGCAGAAGTGCATTGACTGCTGGGGACTACTGGGGACAACTGAAGAACCGTTATCCGCTAACACTCATTTCCTCAGCCTTCAAGCTGCTCCAGGGGACCACTGTCTTCTCCAAGCTGGGTCTACGAAATGCCTACCAAATCAGGCGTTTCGTAGTGTGCTGAAGGAAGTAATGTATTTGTCTGAAAATGCTAACATTCGTGTTTGTTGGCAGTGACTACCAAAACCAAAGTGTGGATTGCAGTCAGTCATTAGAAATCAGATCAAATTCAATTTTATTGGTCACATACATATGGTTAGCAGATGTTATTGCATGTGTAGCGAAATGCTTGTGTTTCTAGTTCTGACTATGCAGTAATATATAACAAGTATTTTAACAAATTCACAACTACCTGATACACACAAATGTAAAGGGATTAATAAGAGTACGTACATATAAATATATGGATGAGCGATGGCCGTGCGGCATAGGCAAGATGCAGTAGATGGTATAGAATACTATATATCCTACACAACTCATCTCATATGTATATGTTAACATTTTTGAAGTAGCGTTATTTAAAGTGACTAGTGATACCTTTGTTAGTGATGGCTGTTTAACAGTCTGATGGCCTTGAGATTGAAGCTGTCTTTCGGTCTCTCGGTCCCACCTTTGATGCACCTGTACTGACCTCGCCTTCTGGATGATAGTGGGGTGAACAGGCAGTGGCTCGGATGGTTGTTGTCCTTGATGATCTTTTTGGCCTTCCTGTGACATCAGGTGCTGTAGATTTCCTGGAGGGCAGGTTGTTTGCCCCAGGTGATGCGTTGTGCAGACCACACTACCCTCTGGAGAGCCTTACGGTTGAGGGCAGTGCAGTTGCCGTTGCAGGCGGTGATGCAGCCCAACAGGATGCTCATGATTGTGCATCTATAAAGTTTGAGTGTTTTAGATGACTAGCCAAATTTGCAGCGACCACGTTGTTTTGCTTCGGCCTCTGGGATAAGATTGCATGTCCAGGGGGGAGGTCCGAACAAAGTATCTGTTTCAGGAAAAACGTATTCCTTGTCATAATGATGGTAAGTTAACATCGCTTTTATATCCAATCGTTCTTCCTTATGTAATCCTTCCTAACATAAAGAATCCTTCCTTTCTTTATGTAATAACACTTGAGATTATCTGGGCTAACAATGTAAGAAACAAGACATTAAAAAACAAAGAACTGCATAGTTTTCTCAGGACCAGAAGCGAGGCAACTTTCTGTCGGCGCCATCGTTTTAACATCAATGACCAGACCCTGCGGCCTGCTGCGGATATGAGGGGGATGAATGGAAGACCGACTTCAACACAGCCAGCGGCCACTACGAATATCTGGTCATGCCCTTTGGCCTCGCCAACTCCCCTGCTGTGTTCCAGGCTCTGGTGAACGATGTTCTTTGTCTACATTGATGATATTCTGGTCTTCTCCCGCTCCCCCGAGGAACACGTGCTCCGTGTCCGATAGGTTCTCCAGCGCCTTCTGGAGAACTAGTTGTTTGTCAAGCAGGAAAAGTGAGTTCCATTGCTCCACTATTCCTTTACTGGGCTACATCATCTCTGTTGGGAGTGTCCAGATGGACCCCGAGAATGTGAAAGCTGTGGTGGAATGGCCTCAGCCTACGTCCAGGGTGCAGCTGCAACACTGCAACACATCCTGAAGTCGCCAACATTTATTGTCGCTTTATCCGAGGTAACAGCACCCTGGCCTCCCTCTCTCTGCCCTCACCTCTGCAAAGGTTCCGTTCACATGATCCATGGCCACTGACCGGGTGTTCTGGGACCTTAAAAACTTCTTAACGACGGCTCCGATCCTGGTTCATCCGGACACATCCCGTCAGTTCGTGGTGGAGGCCAATGCTTCGGATGTAGGAGTGGGGGTTCTGTCCCAAAGTTCTGCCCGGGACCTTAAGCTGCATCCCTGTTCCTTCTTCTCCCACCGCCTCAACGCCACTGAGAGGAAAAATTGCCGAAGTTGTTCAAATTCTTATGAATTCTTCAAATTGGGGGATTAGATACATAAGGTGTCTTCATTTCTAAACAGTAAAACAGAAAGTGCATTCGGAAATTATTCAGACCTCTTGACTTTTTCAACATTTTCTTACGTTACAGCCCTATTCTTAAATTTGTTGCATTGTTTTTTCCCCTCCTAATCAATCTATGCACAATACCACATAGGCTTCAAACATGAAGATATAAAACTGTATTTTTTTGTGAAGAATCAACAACAAGTGGGACACAATCCTGAAGTGGAACGACATTTATTGGATATTTCAAACTTTTTTAACAAATCAAAAACTGAAAAATTGGGCGTGCAAAATTATTCAGCCCCTTTACTTTCAGTGAAGCAAACTCTCTCCAGAAGTTCAGTGAGGATCTCTGAATGATCCAATGTTGACCTAAATTACTAATGATGATAAATACAATCCACCTGTGTGTAATCAAGTCTCCGTATAAATGCACCTGCACTGTGATAGTCTCAGAGGTCCGTTAAAAGCGCAGAGAGCATCATGAAGAACAAGGAACACACCAGGCAGGTCCGAGATACTGTTGTGAAGAAGTTTAAAGCCGGATTTGGATACAAAAAGATTTCTCAAGCTTTAAACATCCCAAGGAGCACTGTGCAAGCGATAATATTGAAATGGAAGGAGTATCAGACCACTGCAAATCTACCAAGACCTGGCCATCCCTCTAAACTTTCAGCTCATACAAGGAGAAGACTGATCAGGGATGCAGCCAAGAGGCCCATGATCACTCTGGATGAACTGCAGAGATCTACAGCTGAGGTGGGAGACTCTGTCCATAGGACAACAATTAGTCGTATATTGCACAAATCTGGCCTTTATGGAAGAGTGGCAAGAAGAAAGCCATTTCTTAAAGATATCCATAAAAAGTGTTTAAAGTTTGCCACAAGCCACCTGGGAGACACACCAAACATGTGGAAGAAGGTGCTCTGGTCAGATGAAACCAAAATTGAACTTTTTGGCAACAATGCAAAACGTTATGTTTGGCGTAAAAGCAACACAGCTCATCACCCTGAACACACCATCCCCACTGTCAAACATGGTGGTGGCAGCATCATGGTTTGGGCCTGCTTTTCTTCAGCAGGGAATTTTTTCAGTTTTTGATTTGTTAAAAAAGTTTGAAATATCCAATAAATGTCGTTCCACTTCATGATTGTGTCCCACTTGTTGTTGATTCCTCACAAAAAAATACAGTTTTATATTTTTATGTTTGAAGCCTGAAATGTGGCAAAAGGTCGCAAAGTTCAAGGGGGCCGAATACTTTCGCAAGGCACTGTATTTAGTTCAGTTCTATGCACCCCATCATTGTGAGTTTTTTTTGTGACACATGTCTTTTCGAAGCTCTGTTTTTCCTGTAACAATGCCTTTTTCACTAACAATGCCTTTTGCCTATTCCCTGCCTGTACTTTAGCCTATCGGGTTTCCTGTTATCGAACTATTGCCTAATCTCCCGGACGACGTTACTAGCCTTTTCCGTGCCTGTACTGATGCCTTTTTGGACCCCCTGTGTTTGACCTTCTGCCTGACCCTGGACCCAGCTAGATGCCCCCTCCTGTGGTTGTCACATCTGCTCCTGCCACCCCCTCTTGTGTTCATCCAGTGTCTCCTTGACCTGCAAGCACTTCCCCAGTTCTCTCTCTCTCTCTCTCTATCTCTCTCTCTCTCTCTCTCTCTCGCTATATATATATATGTATATATATGAATTTCACATGATTGTTAGTCAAAGATACACTAAATACACAAAGTATCAAAACACCCCTTCAAAAAGTGGATTTGACTAGTTCAGCCAAACCCTTTGCTGACAGTTGTATAAACTCCAGCACACAGCCATGCAATTTCCATAGACAAACATTGGCAGTAGAATTGGCTTACTGAAGAGCTTTGTGACTTTCAACGTCATAGGATGCCACCTTTCCAATCAGTCAGTTTGTAAAAATTCTGCCCTGCTAGAGCTTTCCCGTTCAACTGTAAGTGCTGTTATTTTTTAATGGAAGCATCTAGGAGCACAATGTCTCAGTCGCGAAGTAGTAGGCCACACAAGCTCACAGAACGGGAAGGCCGAGTGCTGCAAAACGAAGCGATTAAAATTCCTCTGTCCTCAGTTGCAACACTCACTACCGAGTTCCAAACTGACTCTGGAAGCAACGGCAGCACAATAACTCTTCATCAGGAGCTTCATGAAATGGGTTTCGATGGCCGTGCAATGCCAAGTGCCGAATTGAGTGGTGTAAAGCACTCCGTTATTGGGCTCTGGAAGTGAAAAAAGCATCTCTGGAGTGATGAATCACACTTCACGAATCTGGATTTGGCGGATTACATGAAAACGCTACCTGCCCCAATGCATAGTGCCAACTGTAAAGTTTGGTGTGGGTGGAATAATGGTCTGGGGCAGTTTTTAATGGTTTGAGCTAGAACCCTTACTTTCAGTGAAGGGAAATCTTAACACTACAGCCATGAGATTTTAACACAGCATACCATGACATTTTAGACTTCGTGTGAGGTTGATACGATGGGAGAGGAAAGTGCAAGGATGCAGCTGTTGGTCATGGGCCGAACACTGGACAGGACAGCCCCCACTCTGACGTCTGAAGCGTTGTCCACCCCCACGAACTGCCAATACGGATCTGGATGGATTAGGATGGGGGAGGACGGCGCCCCACATCAACATATTTTTCATAAAGCACAAGCTTCACAAAATCACAAATAGCGATGAAATAAATCACTTACTTCTGAAGATCCTCCTCTGTTTGCAATCCCAAGGGTCCCAGCTACAAAGTGAATGGTCGTTTTGTTAGGTAAAATCCTTCTTTATATCCCAAAATGTCTTGTTTTTTTGTCAGAAACACTATAGAGAGCATGTAGGATTGAGACTTGAGTGAATTTATGGTAGGTTTTGTCTGAAAACCTACCTCTTCGTGAGTATATTGATTAATGCCACTCCCCCCCCCCCCCCTTATCTGCTCAATGACTAAAATAGACATTTGTAGCAGAGGTGAGTCAGACTCATGCTCTGGTGATGAGGTAGCCCTGCCTGGAACTTCTAAATCAGTGTCACCCTCGGTCCAAGAGGGACTTTCCTCTTTTACTATTGGTTAATATGTTGGTTATCCACTCAGGATACTACGGTTCAGATCCCTCTTTGACAGAGTCATGATTCAGTGGTGGGATTCTTGACCTGTGCAGGAAAGACTTGTTTAGGGGTGAGGGTTGTACTGAGGCTGAGACCTAATGGAAGTTGTACTCACACAAATGACGATAGAGCTGTACTTAGGTTCACTTTGAATGTTTATGCTGTTTTAGGGCCTTATTAGGTCCCTGGAGTAACACCTTTAATTGGTGGAATTCCTTAGAGTTTTAGACCTCATTCACAGAGCACAGGTTGACTTCTGCTGATGTAATATGCTCTCTAAGAACCATACTGTTGTGGTAGTGTGCTGAAGGAAGTGATGTGTTTGTCTGAAAATGCTAACATTCGTGTTTGTTGGCAGTGACTACCAAAACCAAAGTGTGGATTGCAGTCACTCATTAGAAATCAGATCAAATCTAATTTTATTGGTCACATACCGATGTTTCTAGAAGAAAATGAAACGCACACCTATTAAGACGAGGTGCTGGCTAGCGGAGTAGAAACTTGAAAATAAAAGAGAGCCGCACACTCTAGGAGCTCAGATGCAAAAATGTAATACCAACGTTTCGACAGGACAGAGTGTGCAGCTCTCTTTTATTTTCAAACATACAGATGTTTAGTAGATGTTATTTCAGGTGTAGAGAAATGCTTGTGCATCTAGTTCGGACAGTGCAGTAATATCTAACAAGCAATATCTAACAATTTCACAACAAATACTTAATACACAGAAATCTAAGTAAAGGAATTAAGAATATATGGATTATCGAAAGTTCTTAAGAATGTTCTTAACTTATTTGCCTAATTAAATAAAGACAAAATAAAAAATAAATAAAAATGGTTTCCAGCTGCACTAGGTCACTGGTCATTAGTCTCCAGCTGTACCAGGTCATTGGTTTCTAGCTGCATTGGGTCACTGGTCTCCAGCTACACTAGGTCATTAGTCTCCAGCTGCACCAGGTCATTAGTCTCCAGCTGCACCAGGTCATTGGTCTCTAGCTGCATTGGGTCACTGGTCTCCAGCTACACTAGGTCATTAGTCTCCAGCTTCACCAGGCCATTGGTCTCTAGCTGCACTAGGTCTGTTTTCCTCAGCATTAGTCATCTCTCAGTCCCTAGCCCATTTGGGTCATCAAGCTCCTTCTCCACTAGGCTCAGAGGCTCCACTAGCTCTACTATTCTCCAAGTCCAGCGTCAGTTTCTCTGTCAAGTTCAATGTCGTTCTCAATGTCAGGTTCAGAGTCATTTTCCCTGTCAGATTCAGATTCATCCTCACTGTCTCCAGCCCTGGTCAGCCCTCAGTCCACTGCTCCGCCAGGCTGTAGGTTCTCTTCCCCACTAGGTTTGCAGCATCTGCCCTCAGTTGGTGGGCATCCCCGAGCCAGAGTCAGCAAGAGACAGCTCCCTCAGTGCACATGCCAAACCACCTGCCCTAGATCTAGGCCCTTGGTCTCCCGTTGCACTAGACCCAGAGTTATCTGCTCCTCTAGCTGTGCAGTTAGACAGATCACAGCCCTCAGCCTGCACCCAGTCACCTGTACTAGCACTATATAATATGTTCCCTGCTTTGCTAGGTTTACAGCTTCCCACTATACCTGGCTTGCAGTCCTCAGATTTAGTAGTGGGTTCCGAGTCCCCTGCCCTGTTAGGCCCTCAGCTCCCTGATCTTGTGGAACTACCATTCCCTGACCCGTGGGGCCTGCTGTCTCTAGTTCTGGGGGGCCTCCCACCTCCTGCCTTGGACAACCCTCAGCCCTTCCCACATGGGAAACCTCCTGACCTCATCTCTTGGGCCCAGCTGCCCCCTTTCTCCAGATCGCTGATGATCCTCGCCCTTTGGTCCCCACATGTTCCAACATGGGTATCAGCGCTTTCAGCAGTTTTGAAAGATTCACCAGCCTTAGCTGTCAACAACAGTTGTGGCTGGAATGTCAAATTTCTCCGCCGCAGCAGGCGATCCACCTGCTTCAGCTGTGGCCAGCCTCTGGCGTTGCACTCAGCTACTAAGGATGGGGCCCAGCAGCCCTGCACCAGCTGAGTTAGAGGACCCTCCCCCACCCGCGTGGTGTTCCATCGGTCGGCCCCAGGACTGTCTCCACATATCTATGTATGCCATGCATTTTCTGCAGGGTTGGATTTGGCACGCTAAGAATAAGCTTCCCCCTGAGGCATGTGGCTTTTCAGAGACTTTGGGCTTTTAAATAATGTGGCCCCCATTAGAGACTTTGACTTTGACTTTCTTGACTTTGCGACGGTAAAAAAAGCTTTCCTGCTTCTCTCTACCTAACTTCTCCTCACAGCTCAGCTCTCTGCTCAGCCTACCCAAATTATCCCTCACCAATCTTACCCCTTCAATTCCCAACCAATAAGATTGCGCATCGCATCTGGACACTGCACCCACCCACTCAGGTCATAAGTGTTATCATCGTCCGACGGGAGAAGGCGCACAATTTGGAGGACTTTTTACTGTCGACAGCAACATATCAGAATTTTGACCGTGCCCAATTTTTCAGTTTTTGAGTTGTTAAAAAAGTTTGAAATATCCAATAAATGTCGTTCCACTTCATGATTGTGTCCCACTTGTTGTTGATTCTTCACAAAAAAATACAGTTTTATATCTTTATGTTTGAAGCCAGAAATGTGGCAAAAGGTCGCAAAGTTCAAGGGGGCCGAAAACTTTCGCAAGGCACTGTACACATTCATAGATATAGTTATGTGTGTTTCCTGTCCTCTCTGAGGTCACCAAATGGAAGACACTAGTCATACCTGTCCCTTAAGTGTTCACGGACTATTCGCACCTTCTCACAAGTGGACATTTTGTTTCATATTCTCATTTTGGGGATTTAGGAGTTTGCCATTTGAAATCCTTTGTTCTCTCTGTGTCTCTCTTTCTGCATGGTCAGGGTGTCACGAATCCCGCCGAAGATGGTGCCTCTTCCTGTTCGGGCGGCGCTCGGCGGTTGTCGTCGTTGGCCTACTAACTGCCACCGATCCCCTTTTCTGTTTCATTTAGTTGTGTCTGATTTGTTGCACCTGTTTTGTGTTTAGGTTTGGTAGTGTGCTATTTAAACCCAGTAGGCCCGCCGGCTTTTGTGCAGGCTTGTTTTTCTGTTTGTGGTGGTTGATTATTCTTGTGGTTTCTTTTTTCCGATCAGTTTCGTCCTGTTTGTTTGGACTGGGACTTTACGAGCTCTTGTGTGTGTGGCGTGACCGTCTCTCTGTTTTTTTGGAATATTAAAGATCCACATCTTTTGAACTACCCTGCTCTCTGCGCCTGACTCCTACACTCACTACTTATTGTAGCTTATTGTAGGAGTCAGCAGGAGCAGCGACCACCCCTCTTCCATCGATGGAGGAGCGTGTCCTCCATCACACAGCCGTCCTCCATCGGATCGGTTCGGCGATGGAACTGATGATAGAGAGGATGTAGCGATGGGAGATGAGTGGTCTCCCGACATCCACCCCAGCTCCCCCACAGACGACACAATCCACTCCTCCAACGTCATCGTCTGGTTCCGGCCCGACGGAGTACGATGGAACGGCGTCTGGTTGCCAGGGTTTTTTGCTCCAGCGTGAGCTCTACCTGGCTACCGTGTGTCCGTCTCCCTCGGGTGAGGAGAGTGTGAGCCTCCTCGTCTCCTGTTTGATGGGTAGAGCCCTGGAATGGGCCAATGCTGTCTGGAATGGACCAGACTCGGCTCGGGACCACTACCCGGAGTGAGCGACTGTTCCACCTCAGACAGGAGACAAGGAGCACGCAGGACTTCGCCTTGGAATTCCGGACCTTGGCTGCTGGTGCGGGGTGGTATGACAGGGCCCTGATGGACCACTACCGATGCAGCCTCCGGGAGGACGTCCGCAGGGAGCTAGCTTGTCGGGACACCACACTCTCCCTCGACGAGCTTATAGACATGTCGATCCGACTGGACACCCTGCTAGCTGCCCGCGAGCGTTCAGAGGGGGTCCTGTCAGTTCCACCTCTCAGCCCTGCTGCTCCAACTCCGATGGAGTGAGAGGAGCTGCATCTAGGGGGACCGGAGAAGGAGGCTCCTCCTGCACCTACTGCGGCCAGAGAGGACACACTTCGGACCGGTGCTGGAGGAGTCCGTCGGGGAGTCGAGATGGCAGGCGGAACACTTCTCGGCCACCCCAGGTGAGTAGGCACCAAACTCACCCAGAGCTCCCTGTTGGTCACATGTTTTTATTTATTTCCCCATAGGTTTTCCCTCTCTCCAGCATTAGGCGCTAGTCGAATCAGGCGCAGCTGGGAGTTTTATGGATCGCGAACTCGCCGTAAGTTGCGTATTCCGTTGGTGCAGATAGACCCACCTTTCCCTATGCACTCCTTGGATAGCCGACCGTTAGGGTCAGGGCTGGTCAGGGAGGCCACGATTACGCTGGACATGGTAAGATCATAGGGGGGATCATAGGGAGGTGGTGTTTGGTTATTCTTGTGGTTTCTTTTTTCCGATCAGTTTCGTCCTGTTTGTTTGGACTGGGACTTTACGTGCCCTTGTGTGTGTGGCGTGACCGTCTCTCTGTTTTTTTGGAATATTAAAGATCCAAATCTTTTGAACTACCCTGCTCTCTGCGCCTGACTCCTACACTCACTACTTATTGTAGCCATGACACAGGGGGAATGGGGAAGCCATGATCTATACCCAGAAGGGCCACGTCATGACAATACTGTATTGAGACCCAATCACTAGTCACTTTAAACAATGCCAATTTAAATTATACCATTTTAATAATGTTTACATATCTTACATTACTCATATCACATGTATATTTCTGTATTTTATCAAATTTACTGCAGCTTGCCTACGTTGCTCGGCCATTGCTCATCCTTATACTTCTATGTACATATTCTCATTAACCCCTTTAGATTTGTGTGTATTAGGTAGTTGTTGGGGAATTGTTAGATTACTTGTTAGATTTATGTGTATTGGGTAGTTGTTGGGGAATTGTTAATTACTTGTTAGATATTTCTGCACTGTTGGAACTAGAAGCCGAATTATTTCGCTACACTTGCATTAACATCTGCTAACCATGTGTATGTGACCAATACAATTTGATTTGATTTGTAACTGTTAGTAAAATAGTTATTCACATCAAATCAAATGATATTTGTCACATACACATGATTAGTAGATGTTAATGTGAGTGTAGGGAAATGCTTGTGCATCTAGTTCCGACCATGCAGTTATATCTAACAAGTCATCTTTCCTAACAACTTCACAACAACTACCTTATGCAAACAAGTGTAAAGAATATGTACATAAAAATATATGAATGAGCGATGGCCGAACAGGATAGTCTCGTGGAAATTTCCTCTATTTACCAAATCATGGGAGTAAACCACACACACAAGTCAGAGTTAGTTATCAAAGTCCATCTTTAATTATATGAGCTCTATCACAACCCTGTGACTCTCAGATCGATTCAGTGTCTAACCATGAATTCTCTGAGAGCCCCTTCCACATTACAATAGCCTTTTGACTTTCAACAGTTCAGTATCTCTAATGAAAAGTTGAGAGTCCCCACACAACGGCAAAATGGGACACTTTATAGCAAAGATACACAGGATAAGACAGCATCGGCATAATTCATTGTTCAGCTTTGTCTTGTCTCTCAACCTCAGAACCATAAACCAATCCTCCATATCAACAGGCATATATCAAATTATCATTTAGATACAACCAATTCTAAATACAACCAATCCTGGACAAGCTCACACAGACACACTGACTGGCACACAGACATTGTGGAACAAAATATATGTTTACACATGATGACACTTTGACCTCTCCCCTCTCTGCGGCCCATGCAACTTAGTCTTGACATAGAACAGATAACTGCAACCTCGCCACAGTATTATACAAAAATACCATTCTGATGAGAAGTAACTTACACACATTTGATGAATATAAAACATCTTACATATGTTACCAACAAATTCTGAATCTTCCACGACAATAGGCAAGATGCAGTAGATGGAAGATATACATATATATCTATATATATATACATATGAGATGAGTAATGTAGGGCATGTAAACATTCTTTAAAACGGAATTGTTTAAAGTCGCTAGTGATACATTTATTACATCAATTCTTTAATTATTAAAGTGGCTAGAGATGAGTCAGTATGTTGGCAGCAGCCACTCAATGTTAGTGATGGCTGTTTAACAGTCTGATGGCTTTGAGATAGAAGCTGTTTTTCAGTCTCTCGGTCCCAGCTTTGATGCACCTGTACTGACCTTGCCTTCTGGATGACAGTGAGGGGAACAGGCAGTGGCTCGGGTGGTTGATGTCCTCGATGACCTTTTTGGCCTTCCTTGACATCAGGGTGTGTAGGTGTCCTGGAGGGCAGGTAGTTTGCCCCCGGTGATGCGTTGTGCAGACCTCACTACTCTCTGGAGAGCCTTACGGTTGTGGGCGGAGCAGTTGCGATACCAGGCGGTGATACAGCCCGACGGGAAGCTCTCGATTGTGCATCTGTAAAAGTTTCAGCACGCTGTTGTCTGTGTGGGTGGACCATTTCAGTTTGTCCGTGATGTGTACGCTGAGGAACTTAAAACTTTCCACCTCCTCCACTACTGTCCCGTCGATGTGGATAGGGGGCTGCTCCCTCTGCTGTTTCCTCATCTCCTTTGTTTTGTTGACATTGAGTGTGAGGTTATTTTCCTGACACCACACTCCGAGGGCCCTCACCTCCTCCCTGTAGGCCGTCTCGTCGTTTTTGTTCAAGCCTACCACTGTAGTGTCATCTGCAAACTTGATGATTGAGTTGGAGGCGTGCATGGCCACAGTCATGGGTGAACAGGGAGTACAGGAAGTACTTTATTAATAAGTGATAACTAGTCAGCTAGTTATTCACACATGTATTAATACATTATAACTATTAAGCTGGTTATTCACGTATTTATTTACCTCTCAAGGATTTCAAACCCTTTTTTCAATTTCCACCCAAAATGACACACCCAAATCTAACTGCATGTAGCTCAGGTAAATAAACTATTTACTAATCCATCATAAATGCTTCATAACATGTGTGTTATTATCAAGTTTTACCAGTTAGGGTTACAGTATGAAGGTTGTAACATCTTGAAACTCAAACTAATGTCTACTTTGAGTGAACAACTTGGAAGTCAGCATCCGAACGGTTTGTTCTACAAACTAATATGACCACAAATAACATGACCACTCATCTGATGTCGGTACCTTCGATGTGACAACTTCTGTTTGTAGAGTCCGAACCATTTGGACTACAAGCTAATGTGAAAAGGGAAGATTCTCATGAACAACCTTGGCGTTCTCTGTTTTGCTCTACAACCCCCACAAGAGTCAATGGACTCATCTGAAGGTAACCGCTTTAAAAAATGAATGAAAGTATAGTGGTTTGGTGCCTACCCCAAAAAAGTGTACAAAAAATAAAAAATAAATATATATATATTGATATACATATAGAAATATATATTTCCTGTGCTTTCTAATATAGGACAGACACTTCAAAACCTTATTCCTTATGATTTATTATTTGACTGTCTTTTTTGCCATTCATGAATGTGTAATTCAATGTGATTCTATGGGCTATAGCAGTAAAGGCCAAATCAAACAGTTTTTGGATGATAATTGGACTTGTGTCTCTTAAAACAACCCCCCCAACCTCCAAAGGCTTAGACTTTTAATAAGTAATGCCCCCCAAGTGCTAATTTAATAAAATGTTTAGCAGAGGTGAGGTAGTTCTTGTGATGAGGTAGCCCTGCCGTAATCAGTGTCACCCTCGGTCCAATAGTAACATCCTTCTTGGACAATTGGTTAAGATATTGATTTTCCACACAGGATACCGGGGTTCAGATCCCACCTGTGACAGAGTCATGATTCAGAGGTGGGATTCTTGACCTGTGCAGGGAAGACTAGTTTAAGGGTGAGGGTTGTATTGAGGCTGAGGCCTTAATGGAAGTTGTACTCACAAAAATGACAATAGAGCTGTACTTAGGTTCACTTTGAATGTTTATGCTGTATTGGGGCCTTATTAGGTCCCTGGAGGAAATCCTTAGTGTGTCTCCAACACCTTTAATTGGTAGAATTCCTTAGAGTTTTGGACGTCACACACAGAACAAAGATTGAGTTTTGCTGATGTAATATGAAATCACAGTGTACTAGATGAATGTGTGTGTGTGTGCGTGTGTGTGTGTGTGTGTGTGTGTGTGTGTGTGTGTGTGTGTGTGTGTGTGTGTGTGTGTGTGTGTGTGTGTGTGTGTGTGTTGTGTGTGTGTTCTTGTTCGACACCTTTAATTGGTAGAGTGATGTGTCATTATTACAGAGCCTTGCATGTTAGTGCTAACAGGTCCCTCTGGAATCTGAGACAGTAACAAACTATACAAACAATATGATTGGGTCAGAATACTGTGCAAGGTGATGTCCGGCAAACATTATGTGTCCCAATGATGTAACTGTCTCCCTCAACTTGAATAATGATTTCATAATTCAGTTCAGATGAACATTTGTACAAGTCTATGGAATGTTCCTATGGCATGCCGTGAGCGCATACTGCATAAAGATATGCCATCTTTTCAACTGTCCGACAGTCAATTTTCTTATGCACTGGCAAAATGACATATGCCTTGATGTTTCCTGTAGTTTTATGAGGTCATCCTTCCAAATCTTATTTCATTGTCTTGACTATTGGAAGTCTAAATAAATTCAGTATGAGAGTTTGTGTTTGAGTGGCATCTAACAATCACCAATAGTTTCCTTTCTTATGATAGCTAGCTTGTTGTTGTACATTTTTCAGAAACAAAACCTCAGCTTGGAGCTCCACCTATGCAAAATAGTTGATTGGTTTAACAAGTGGCAACCTGTCACCAGTTCCAAGAACCTTTATAAAACCTTATGAAAGGGTTCTATATGGCACCATGAATGTTTCAATTAGAACCTTACGATCATGGCTCTTTATACCTTTAACTGTCTCTTCTTGAAAAACATGTTGAAAAAATGATTTAATCTTAAATTCCTATTACTAACAACTCAAATGGGAATTTCCAATAGTTTATTTTCAACTTTATGTTCATTTTGGAAATAACTGAACTCTGCCAGGCAGTTCATTAATATCAAGATAGTCATACCAGCTATGCCATATTACAATGTTCAGACTACATTTGGAGTTAATATATGTGACATGTTTCAGTAAACTAGGCATATGTCGCGGGTCACTATGTCGCGGGTCACAGGAGAGCCGTTTGAACGTAAACTTTTTTACCAATTGCGTTCTCGAACATGTGAACTTTCATGTGCCTACTTGGTTTAGCCACAGAAAAAGGCCACAACCTTCCTGCTCGCCATGATTGGCTGAGATAATGAGTGGGCTGGACATGCCGAGAGATGAGTTTGGGTTTGTCTGCCATATAGCACACTACTGTCAATTTGAGCTGGTCTGTATGTCTAGTTAATATCCCTAAGGGATATATCCCTAAGGGATATCTTTGTTATCGCGTAGTAAAACTGCATAAGCCAATTGTCAAGTTAAAGTGTACTGTTAGCTAGCTAAGGTTAGCTGGCTGGCTGGCTCGCTAACATTATGTGTAAGCTCTCCACTTTCTGGGGTCAGTGGAATTTGAGTATGATAGCTATTGAGATGGAGAAAACACTTGTCTCTGGATTACATCTTCAAACTAAGGGCAACAATGGCATCCGACAGGAGATGTGTCCATCAATGACGTAAATGGGTAAGATGGTCTAGCTAGCTACAATTTCAGATATTTCACCTTTCAAATGTTTACACAAAGTGGTTTCATTTCAAGTTAAAGTGTAGTGTTAGCTAGCTAACGTTAGCTGGCTGGCTCGTTAGCTAACATTACGTGTACTGTCTTGTTATTCATATCTCAGACCCATTTGCTTAACTAGTTATTGCCTAATGTTAGCTAGCTAACATTGAACCTGGTTGGTTGTTAACATCTGATCGTGCAGATTCATGCAGAGTAGTAACGTCATGAGTTGGTATTATGGCTCATTGTTAAGCTAGCTAGCTACATGTCTTAACAAAAGACTCCACTATGCAACAATTTGTTTCAATAGAATGTCATCGCAACAACTGTTGATAGATGTACTAGCTGGTAAATTCACTCTGGCTATCTACTCCGATTTCAGACCACGGGAAAGATAGTCTAGCTTGCTACTTTTTCATATATTACACCTTTCTAATTTTGACAGAGAGTGGTTTCATGTCAAGTTTAACCCTCCTGTTGTGTTTGTTTCTTGTTCATTTGTTCTGCGTTCTAGGTCCAAAATGACCGCCCCATTATAGCTGATTATAAATCCATTATAATACATATATTATCACCTATGGTTGTGTTAGAACTTTTTATCAGCAAAGTTCTATTTATTATTGAAACTATTGTTTGGGAGAATGCCAACAGGTGTTGTTCCTGAGGAGGAAAAGTTCCCGTGGGGGTTGCCATGGAAGCTAAGAAGGGGAGTGAAGTGTGTGTGCGTGTGTGTGTGCGCGTGTGTGTGCGTGTGTGTGCGTGTGTGGGTGCTCAAACACACATGCATGTGGTGTTCTGGGAGAAGAAGTGTGTCCATTCAATGAATGTGCATTTGCCGGATCTCAATTTTATACACTAATTGTAGTCTCACCCACACACACGTGTACAATGAATGAAAACACCCAAAATGTAACGAAATTCATCAAAGTATGTGTTCTGTGTTCAGATGCCCTATGTGGACAAAGTCATGGAGCCTTATGACAATCAGATTAAGTTAGCTAGCTAACATTACCTGGCTGGCTTGGTAGCTAACATTAGCTGGCTGGCTTGGTAGCTAACATTAGCTGGCTGGCTTGGTAGCTAACATTACCTGGTTGGCTTGGTAGCTAACATTACGTGTACAGTATGTTCTCATTATTCGTATCTTTATTCGTATCAAATTTTGATTTGATTTGAGCCAATGGTCACACATGACAAAATGTATTTTTTATTACAATTACCTACATAGTCGTAGGTGGACGGAGGTGAGGACCAAAATGCACCGTGTTAAGTGTCCATAATGTTAAGTGTCCATCAAAAACGATATCTATTGTTGTTTTCAACTATCTAATTCGTTGGATTCCATTTCTATTTTCTACTCTCGTTCTTTTGTAGTTTTTAAGTGACAATTTCTCATTGGTCTTCTGCCACTAACTAATTATTTTATCAATCCAAACATTTATGTTTTCTTTTATGTATGGTTCAAAGTGACAGCTAAACATGTCTTAACTCTGATCTTAAGGCGTTCATCATTCCTATGTTTATATTTCCCAGTTTGAAAAACAGATTTAATATAGTTTTGTAATACAATTGTTGTAATTGCTTCTTTCATGTAACAATACACTGACATGACTTATCTCAGTGTTTTCATCATGGGTACAGGTGGTGTTGATACGGAATGATTTGACTGGATTGGACTGATTTGGAGTAGGCAACAAAAGTGTGAGCTTGTTTTTGTATATTCCAAATACAAAAGACTGTGGTTGTTCCATGTTATTTCATGATAAATACTATGTAATTATTATAAAAGTACAGGAAGTCATGTATCATTCTGTATGTTGTTAAACATCACCCTATAGTGGCTTAATTAGGACACATTGCCTTTATTAACAAGTGCAGTGAAGTTGAAATGCACAATACTGCATGATATGAGATAACGTCCAGTTCTCACTAAATGGTGTATTGTAGTAGTTGAGGGTAAAATGTAAGAATATGCAATTAGGGGTAAAACATAGTAATAGCATTCAGTAATAAATCATTTGTAAGGCATTTACAGTTTGTTAACAATTTGTTAATCATTACCCCCACAATTGTTAAATGTTAGTCAGCTAGTAATTCTCACATTTAAAAATAACTACTCTATGCAATAATGATTAAAACGAACAGTGCAGGAGACCACAGCAGACAGTTCAACCTCAACATTCTGGTTATGGACACTACCACTACTCTCACTACCACTACTCTCACTACCACTACTCTCACTATCACTACTCTCACTACCACTACTCTCACTGCATCACTGCTGCCAGGTCAGGGGTCACACCAGAGCAGCTCTGTCAGATGCTGTTGAGTCTGAATGAATATAGAGATTAGTAAGACTTTATAATAAACCATTTATAATGGATTGGTAAATATTTTATTAATCGTTCATTTAACATTACTCCCAGATTTGTTTTAGTAAGCGAATTATTCAAACATTTATAAACAACTTTTATGGTATGTGTTAATGTTTTCTAAGATCATTCATAAGATGTTTAATAAATGTCCTTACAAACCATGTACAAATCATTTGTAAAGTATTTTTGCAGTCTTAAATCTAAAGTGAGGATTATTTATATGTTATAAGTGTTTTGAGTGACCAGTGTAATTTATCACAAAAAGATGGACATGTTGTGGTAGTGTGCTGAAGAAGTAACATGTTTTGTCTGAATATGCTAACATTCGTGTTTACTGGCCTTGACTACCAAAACCAAAATGAGGATAGTTGTCACTCATTAGAGCAGTTCACAGACTGCTTACAGAGTAATGGAACAAATATCTAAATACATAATTTAACTGAACGTTATGTTTAAAGGGTTACTACCTTGAGAAATTACGTTCTAGTCCGGCCAGCCCATGTCCTTGAAGTCAATGTAGAGGCGGCGGGGCCTACACGCGTTTCTGGACAATAGTGGAGAAGGTGGAAAGTTTTAAGTTCCTCGGCGTACACATTAATCGGTGGACTTTGTCATTGACCTTCCCCCCTCCCAGTGGAACACCACCATTCTCATCATTGTGGACATGTTTCCCAAAGCTTGACGCCTCCTTCCACTGCCTTGGCATCTGTTGGCCATGCAAACCGCAGAGGCTCTTTTAACTCACAATCTTCGGGCACTACGGGATCCCAGAGGACATTGTGTCAGACCGTGCCCTCAGTTCACCTCACGCGTATGGAAGGGGTTCATGGAACGCCTGGGGGTCACGGTCAGTCTCACCTCCGGGTACTGTCTTCAAGCAAATGGGCGGGTGGAGAGGGTCAATCAAGAAGTGGGCTTGTTCCTGAGGTGTACTGTCAGGACCGGCTGGGGGAGTGGGCAGATTTTCTACCTTGGGTAGAAAGCAGAATTCCATTCGCCACTCCTTCACTAAACTCACTCCTTTCAAGTGTGTGTTTGGATATCAGCTAGCCCAGGCACCTTGGCATCCGAGTCAGACTGAGGACCCAGCGTGGAAGAGTGGTTTCGGCATGCTGAGGAAATCTGGAACGCTGTGCACACTCGTCTCCAGCAGGGCCGTGCGTCAGCACAAGGAACAGGCCAACCGACACTGCAGTGAGGCGCCTGGTTTCTCTCCAGGAGACCCGGTCTGGCTCTCCTGGTACTGCAGCTCATTCCGTTCACCCGTTCCGGAGGTCTACATCATCAAATGGATCATTGCCACCAACCACAGACTGTTTTGTCTCATTACGCACACCTGGTTCCCATTCCCCCTGATACGAATGTATAAATATGTGCCCTCTGTTCCCCATTGCCCTTGTTGATTATTGTTCCATGTCCGTTGGTCTTGTGAGAACCTGTGCTCTGTTGTATTGGCTTGCTTGTTACCATGTTAGTTTGCACTTGTTATTACGGGTCTCGTCCAGTGTAGTTATTAGAGGTTTACACCTCACTCTTTGTTTGGGTTACAGCCCTGTGTTATAATTATATATATTTATATATATACTGTATATATATGTTTG
This sequence comes from Oncorhynchus clarkii lewisi, assembly GCF_045791955.1. NCBI lineage: Eukaryota > Metazoa > Chordata > Actinopteri > Salmoniformes > Salmonidae > Oncorhynchus > Oncorhynchus clarkii. Next base: position 45,644,358 of record NC_092168.1, on the reverse strand, counting down.
TTTTGGGCTTCGTCCCCGTCAAGTCCATGACGTACACTATTTTGGGTAGAGAAATAAAACCCACCTATTTCCTATTCCTGCGCCTGTCTCCTATCATTATGCAACGTTACAACATTAGCTAAATATTTGCAACACAACACTTCCTCAAGTCTTTGCAAATAGTTGACAAATAATAGTATTTGTGAATTAAATGTTAGATATATTTCCTTAATCATTGTGTAATTATTATTGTAACACTGTCATGCCAAACTCCCGCTAACCAACAATCCTGGCAACCCACGTTGCACACACCTGGCATCCATCGTTGCACACACCTGGACTTATTAATCACCACCCTGACTACTCTCCTTTTAAACAGCAACCAGTAGCCTCATTCATCAGGCAGCAATGGTTTTGTTCACCTTCAGTATGCGTCGCCCGTTTTGTTTATCTACTTTTTCTCGTCATTAAACTTACCTTCTGTGTCTGACTCCTAGCGTGTACGTTCCAGAATACTCCCTTAGAAAATATGGAAGCAGCAGAAGATAACAGCATCTTCCAATGTTACGCCCTGACCTGAGAGAGCCTTTTTATGCCTCTATTTTGGTTGCGTCAGGGTGTGATTTGGGTGGGCATTCTATGTTTCGTTTTCTATGTTTCTTTATTTCTATGTTTTGGCCGGGTATGGCTCTCAATCAGGGACAGCTGTCTATCGTTGTCTCTGATTGGGAATCATACTTAGGTAGCCCTTTTTCCCTCCTTCAGTGTGGGTACTTGTCATTATTACTTTCACGCCCTGTCCTTAGATAGTTTTTATGTCTCTATTTTGGTTTGGTCAGGGTGTGATTTGGGTGGGCATTCTATGTTCATCCGGTGCCTCCGCCAAGAATAAAGCCTCCAGTATGTCTCCCCAGCCTGGTGAATCCTGTGCCTGCACCCAGAACCAAGCCCCCAGCATTGATGCATGGCAAGAAGCCTCCAGTGATAATCCATGGCAAGAAGCCTCCAGTGAGGATCCATGGCACGAAGCCTCCAGTGATGACGCATGGCAAGAAGCCTCTGGTGATGACCCATGGCACGAAGCCTCCAGCGATGGCCTCCAGTCCGGATGCTCCAGCGACGGTCTCCAGTCCAGAGCCTCCAGCGACGGTCTCCAGTCCGGAGCCATCAGCGACGGTCTCCAGTCCAGGGCCCGCAACGAGGGTGCACGGTACGGGGCCCGCAACGAGGGTTCCCAGTCCGGGGCCCGCAATGAGGGTGCCCAGTCTGGGGCCCGCAACGAGGGTAATTAGTCCGAGGCCCGCAGCGAGGGTCCCCAGTCTGAGGCCAGCAACGACGGTCCCCAGTCTGGGGCCCGCAATGAGGGCCCCCAGTCCCGCGCCCGCAGCGAGGGTCCCCAGTCTGGGGCCCGCAATGAGGGTCCCCAGTCCGTGGCCCGCAACGAGGGTTCCCAGTCCGGGGCCCACAGAGAGTGTCCCCAGTCCGGGGTCGGCGGCGAGGGTCCCCACACTAGAGGCGCTACCAAAGTGGGGTGAGCCAGAGGTGGAGCGGGGTCTACGTCCCGCACCAGAGCCACACCGCGGATAGATGCCCACCCGGGCCCTCCCCTATAGGTTCAGGTTTTGCGGCCAGAGTCCGCACCTTTTGCGGGTGGTACTGTCACGCCCTGACCTGAGAGAGCCTTTTTATGTCTCTATTTTGGTTTGGTCAGGGTGTGATTTGAGTGTGCATTCCATGTTTTGTTTTCTATGTTTCTTTATTTCTATGTTTTGGCTGGGTACGGTTCTCAATCAGGGACAGGTGTATATCGTTGTCTCTGATTGGGAATCATACTTAGGTAGCCCTTTTTCCCTGCTTCAGTGTGGGTAGTTGTTAGAGGTATCATAGCCCTGTTAAGCTTCACGATCGGTTTGTATAGTTTATTGTTTTTGTTGGGTACATTCTAATAAAAAGGAATATGGACGCTCACCACGCTGCACCTTGGTCCACTTCTTAGGACGCCCGTGACATCCAGATGGTTGATGGACATAGTCATCTACTCCACCAACACTACGACCACCAGCGAGGTTCTCCATTCCTCTGACGGAGAGCCTCCTACCACTGGTTGTCACAGTGAGCCAGTCCCCCAGCCATCCCCAGCCGTCCGCCCACGTCAGCGATGCCAGACTGTCCATCCCGGAGAAGTATGGCAGTACTCCATCGAAATCTCGTGGCTTCCTACTACAGTGCTCCCTCTATTTCACCTATTTCACCGAGCCCTCACCACCGAGAGATCCAAGGTTGCCACTGTCATTTCCCTGCTGACCGGACGGTCGTTGGAATTGGCTATGACAGTCTGGGAGAGAGGAGAGGAGCTGGGTTCCTATGAGAGGGGCATAGCTCTGTTCAGGGCGGTCTTTGACCATCCTCCAGAGGTTCAAGAGGGAGGTGAGAAATTTTTCCTACTCCAGCAGGGTGCCCAGACCACTGTGGAGTACGCCCTCACCTTTCGGACTGTGGCAGCCTCCAGCGGATGTCATGAGCCGGCGCTCCACACTCTATTCCACGTTGGACTGCTTGAAGATATCCAGACAGAGTTGGCATGTCGGGATGACAACATATCTTTGGACGCTCTCACCATGATGGCCTTCCGTCTGGATAACCGTCTTCAGGAACGCCGGTGTCCACCTCACCTTTGCAATATTGGTTTTGTTCACTTTCAGTACACTTCTCCTGTTTTGTTAAACCTTGCTTGTTCTCATCATTAAACTTACCTTCTGCCCCTGCTTCCATACTCCAAGTGTATACGTTACAACAATTGATATGTTCTAGTCCATTATCACACCTTAAATCTCTTCTTATTGTGAGAAATTAAAACAGGTCACTCAAAACATTGATTCATTGTTTCAAAGTACAAATAGCTCTCACTTTAGAAAAAAAAATATTTAAATTAGTTAATGGTTTACATATAAAACACTGTAAATGCTTGACAACTGGTTTATTACTGAACATTAAAATAATGTGTTAACAAATTAGTTCATAAATATTAATGCCCCAAAAATGACATTCACACAATCAGAGGATTTTGTGCAAGGTATGTTTAGTGTTACAATACAGTAGTTCGACATTATTATAGATAGTCCTTGTGCCCAGGGTCTGGGGGCTACCGTTGAAGCTGTTGATATCAGGTATGAAGGTAAGACCCAGATGCAGACGATGTCGAATTAACAATGGTTTAATAATCCAACAGGGGCAGACAATATACAGGTCAAGGCAGGCAGGGGTCAGTAACCAGAGGTGGGGCAACGGTACTGGACGGCAGGCAGGCTCAGGGTCAGGGTAGGCAGAGGTCAATAATCCATAGGTGGGCAAAGGCACAGGTCGGCAGGCAGGCACAGAGGCAGGAGAGGCAAAGGTCAAAACCAGGAGGGCGAGAAAAAGAGAGACTGGGAAAAGCAGGAGCTGAAGCAAAATATCTGGTTGACAAACAAGACGAACTGGCAACAGACAAACAGAAAACACAGGTATAAATCCACAGGGGATAATGGAGAAGATGGGCGACACCTAAAGGGGGGTGGAGATAATCACAAAGACAGGTGAAACACATCAGGGTGTCACAGTTGAGGAGATCTGCATGTCATGGGTGCACCTCAGCCACGCTCAAGGTCCTAAATGATATCTTAACCGCCATCGATAAGAAACATTACTGTGCAGCCGTATACATTGATCTGGCCAAGGCTTTCGACTCTGTCAATCACCACATCCTCATCGGCAGACTCGACAGCCTTGGTTTCTCAAATGATTGCCTCGCCTGGTACACCAACTACTTCTCTGATAGAGTTCAGTGTGTCAAATCGGAGGGTCTGCTGTCCGGACCTCTGGCAGTCTCTATGGGGGTGCCACAGGGTTCAATTCTTGGACTGACTCTCTTCTCTGTATACATCAATGAGGTCGCTCTTGCTGCTGGTGAGTCTCTGATCCACCTCTAAGCAGATGACACCATTCTGTATTCTTCTGGCCCTTCTTTGGACACTGTGTTAACAACCCTCCAGGCAAGCTTCAATGCCATACAACTCTCCTTCCGTGGCCTCCAATTGCTCTTAAATACAAGTAAAACTAAATGCATGCTCTTCAACCGATCGCTACCTGTACCTACCCGCCTGTCCAACATTACTACTCTGGACGGCACTGACTTAGAATACGTGGACAACTACAAATACTTAGGTGTCTGGTTAGACTGTAAACTCTCCTTCCAGACCCATATCAAACATCTCCAATCCAAAGTTAAATCTAGAATTGGCTTCCTATTTCGCAACAAAGCATCCTTCACTCATGCTGCCAAACATACCCTTGTAAAACTGACCATCCTACCAATCCTCGACTTTGGCGATGTCATTTACAAAATAGCCTCCAATACCCTACTCAACAAATTGGATGCAGTCTATCACAGTGCAATCCGTTTTGTCACCAAAGCCCCATATACTACCCACCATTGCAACCTGTACGCTCTCGTTGGCTGGCCCTCGCTTCATACTCGTCGCCAAACCCACTGGCTCCATGTCATCTACAAGACCCTGCTAGGTAAAGTCCCCCCTTATCTCAGCTCGCTGGTCACCATTGCATCTCCCACCTGTAGCACACGCTCCAGCAGGTATATCTCTCTAGTCACCCCCAAAACCAATTCTTTCTTTGGCTGCCTCTCCTTCCAGTTCTCTGTTGCCAATGACTGGAACGAACTACAAAAATCTCTGAAACTGGAAACACTTATCTCCCTCACTAGCTGTTAATTAAGCACCAACTGTCAGAGCAGCTCACAGATTACTGCACCTGTACATAGCCCACCTATAATTTAGCCCAAACAACTACCTCTTTCCCTACTGTATTTTATTTATTTATTTATTTTGCTCCTTTGCACCCCATTATTTTTATTTCTACTTTGCACATTCTCCCATTGCAAATCTACCATTCCAGTGTTTTACTTGCTATATTGTATTTACTTTGCCACCATGGCCTTTTTGCCTTTACCTCCCTTATCTCACCTCATTTGCTCACATCGTATATAGACTTGTTTATACTGTATTATTGACTGTATGTTTGTTTTACTCCATGTGTAACTCTGTGTCGTTGTATGTGTCGAACTGCTTTGCTTTATCTTGGCCAGGTCGCAATTGTAAATGAGAACTTGTTCTCAACTTGCCTACCTGGTTAAATAAAGGTGAAATAAAAAAAATAAAAAAATCTAACTTGATCAAATGGCTAATCATTAATTATTCCTAAAGAGTTGTTATTTTTTGTGTGAAATGTTCTTTTAGAAGTGCATTGGAAATGATTGATTCAACTAAATGAAATGGAAATTACATTTAGTCTTTTGCTGTTTAAATCAGAAAAAACAACACACCAGAAAAGGAAAACAACATTACGGGGTGATTGGTTCAGAATACAGTGTTGTTGTTCTGTCTGACAAATAGTATTTGTACCCATGATGTAACTGAGACAAAGTCTCCCTCAACTTGAAGAAGTATGGTTCCTAATTCAGTTCAGATGGACATTTCTAAACGTCTATGGAATGTTCATATGGAATGCCACTATTCATTTGAATGCATGTGCTAAAGTGCATACCCCATAAGGCCCTACAAAGGCAAAAAGCAGAAACTAAGTAATTTATTTTACTGCAAAATCTGACTTATTTTTCTGTCTATACAGTACTTTCTGATACACCATTATATATTCGGATCAAATGGCTTGTTCCTGTGTCAGGAAACGAGTACCACATTAATCAGATAATATAGTTGGCCGTTGAAACAGATCAAATTCATAGTTACTGCGTTTTGCCATTGTAGGGCAGCATCAACTTATGCTATTTCATCAACTTCCCTACTGTCAACTTTCCTAAACACTGACCAGCTGACATGTGGCGTGCCGTCATCTCTCCTGAGGTTGTGGAATATGGTCCAAACTGAGCGCTGACATCATCTAAACCAGTTAGTCTGCACATTTATCATATGTCCATTGAAAAATAGAGTGACCAAAACATAACTCATAACATGTTTCCCCATTAAAATCAAATCCTGTCATACATTACATCATGCTTTCACAAATGATTTGTTTATCCAAGCTTTTGTTCAATTCTTTGCTCACATGAGCACGTGTGTGTGTGTGTGTGTGTGTGTGTGTGTGTGTGTGTGTGTGTGTGTGTGTGTGTGTGTGTGTGTGTGTGTGTGTGTGTGTGTGTGTGTGTGTGTGTGTGTTTGTGTTTCTGTGTGTTTGTGTGTTCGCAGAGAGAAGCTGGGGAGGGGAGTGTCTGTCAGTAACTCAGGGATAAATAGAGAGGCAGAGCTCAGAGTTTGTCAGAAGGCGGACCTGACAGGGTCACACACAGGACCAAGCAGGAGCAGGACCTCAGCATTTTAACTTTTTATTACAAATGGAGAAACATGAAGATGTTCAATACTGTTTTCAGGACAGAAACTCTTCTTGCAGAAAGGCTTTGCTATCGACATCTATCTACATAACACTTTACATCTTCTTCTCATTGATTTCAGCAGTTACAGTATTTTTGAATGTACTGGTGATCATCTCCATCTCTCACTTCAAGCAGCTCCACACTCCAACCAACCTGCTCATCCTCTCTCTGGCTGTGTCAGATCTCCTAGTTGGACTGCTTGTGATACCAGTAATGACTGTAGCAATAATGGAACCATGCTGGGGTTTTGGGGAATATTTCTGTGTGTTTCATTTCTACATTACTTTTTTATGTACTTCTTTATCGCTTGGCAATTTGGTCTTGATATCTATTGACCGCTATGTTGCTGTGTGTGATCCCTTATTGTACCACTCTAAAATAACAATAACAGGAACTATCTGTTGTATATCCATCACCTGGTGTTGTTGTAGCATATACGATGCTGTTATTATAAAAAACTTTGTAAATGTACAGACACCCAGTAGGTGTTTGACAGAATGTGTTATTGTTGAAGGAATAACATGGGTTAATATAATTTACATTGTATTTATAATGGTTGTCCCATGCTCTATTATTATAACACTTTATATGAAAATCTTTGTGGTGGCCAGATCACAGGCCAGAAAGGTATTTTCAAAAGAGGTTGCCAGTGTGTCTGGTGTTAAAACTGTACAGGCAAATAAGTCTGAGAGAAAAGCAGCAAAAACTCTAGCTATAGTTGTTTTCAACTATCTCCTTTCTTGGATTCCATCTCTATTTATTTACTTTGTTTTTTCTGTTATAGGTGATCATTTCATATCATATTTCACCAGTTATCTGGCACTTTTTAATTCCTTAATTAATCCAATAATTTATGCTTTCTTTTATCCATGGTTCAAAGTGACAGCTAAACTTATTTTAACTTTGAAGATAAGACATGTATAGTTCCTATAATATGATTCACTAGTTCGGCAAACGTTTGTTTGATATAGTTTTGTTCTACAATTGGGGAATTATTTCATGTAACAATACACCGACATTACTTATCTCAGTGTTGTCATGATTGATACATTGTGGATCGTGTACTCCAAATGCCTAAGTGTGTCATTGTTCCGTGTTACTTAATGACAAATAGTATGTAAGTGTTCTAATATTACATTTTGAGGACTTTGAGTCATTCTGTATGTTGTTTAACATCTCCCTCTAGTGGCTCAATTGTGACACAACGTCTTCATCAAGTGTAGTAAAGTTGAAATGTACAATACTGCATGACATCAGATAACGTCCAGGTCTTAATAAATTAGGGGTAACACTTTATAATAACATTCAGAAATAAATTTGAAAGGCATTTCCAGTTTGCTCACCATTTGATATTCAGGCAACATTTGTGAAATGTTACTTAGCTAGGTATTCTCACATTTATAGATATTGGTTAACACACTAAATAGTTTCTAATGGATTAGTAAATAGTTTATTCATAATTAATTTATCAATAATCCCATATAAATTTTTGTAAGCTAGTTATTCACACATTTTTAAACAACTTGTATATTATGTAATCATGATTCAGGAGATAAGTCATCAGTTGTTTAATACATGTTCTTATAAACCATTTACTAATCATTAGGAAAGTTGTATTGCAGTCCCTAATCTAAAGTGAAGACTATTCATACTTTCTTAATACTTTATAAATGTTCTGAACAGTGACCAGTGTAATTTATCACATAAAGATGGACATGCTATTGGTAGATATTCCAGCAGTACCTGATGCTCCTTAAAGATTCAAAATGACCTAGAACATATCAATGGTAAAACAATAAGCACAAAACACAGAGAATGTTAAACAAAATATATTGATCATTTTATTTCAAAACAGTCACACTGTTGTAATAGCGTGCTGATGGAAGTAATATGTTTATCTGAAAATGATAACATTCTTGTTTCTAGGAAGTGTGTAAAGGCTTTCTTCCTGGGAAGGAGAGGCCGACCAAAACGCAGTATGGTTACAGTTCATGTTAATTTAATAAGGTAACTCAAACATGAACAGGATACAAAACAATAACCGTGAAAACCGAAACAGTCCTAACTGGTGCATAAAACACAAAGACAGGAAACAACCACCCACAAAACCCAACACAAAACAGGCTACCTAAATATGGTTCCCAATCAGAGACAATGACTAACACCTGCCTCTGATTGAGAACCATATCAGGCCAAACATAGAAATAGACAAACCAGACACACAACATAGAATGCCCACCCAGCTCACGTCCTGACCAACACTAAAACAAGGAAAACACACAAGAACTATGGTCAGAACGTGACAAAGTGACTGATTGCACTCATTAGTATCAAATAAAATACAATTTTATTGGTTAAAAACATGTGTTTAACAGATGTTATTGCTGGTGTTGCGAAATGCTTATGCATCTAGTTCTGACAGATATTACTTGTTAGATATAGCTGCACTAACAATTAACATCCTGGGTTAATTTCACTGACATTGTAATTACAATGTTTGTCCCGTGCTCTGTCATTATAACACTTTATTTGAAAATCTTTGTGGTGGCCAGTTCACAGGCCAGAAAGGTATTTTCAAAAGAGACTCCCAGTGTGTCTGGTGTTAAAACTGTACAGGCAAATAAGTCTGAGAGAAAAGCAGCAAAAACTCTAGCTATTGTTGTTTTCAACTATCTAATTTGTTGGATTCCATCTCTATTTATTTTCGTATTTTTTTCTATTTTAAGTAATCATTTTATATCATATTTCATCCACGCCCAATTTTTCAGTTTTTGATTTGTTAAAAAAGTTTGAAATATCCAATAAATGTCGTTCCACTTCATGATTGTGTCCCACTTGTTGTTGATTCTTCACAAAAAAATACAGTTTTATATCTTTATGTTTGAAGCCTGAAATGTGGCAAAAGGTCGCAAAGTTCAAGGGGGCCGAATACTTTCGCAAGGCACTGTATATAGTGTTCCTCGGTGAGTTCCCTGAATTCCTATCGGACCTTGTAGTTCTGGCAGATAATATTCACATTTTGGTGACTTTAATGTTCACATGGAAAAATCCACAGACCCAAGAGACCCAACATTACCTCTGGGGAACACCTTCCTCCAGAAGGGAGGTCAAAGAGCAGTGAGCTATGGCTCTCCCAGACCACCATCCACAAGAACCAACTCTGGGCCTGAGCTCTTAGCCAGACACCCTCGGCTACAAACATCGACCTGTCTGATGTCAAGGATGACCCAGAATAAACCAGGCGAGAGCATTTGTGGAGCAAGAGCATAGTCTTTTAATTTGTCATGGTTGTCATGGTATTGAAACACCTGAAGTCGGAATGCTTTGTTTATTGGTTGTGGGGTGCATTGGCAGAGAAACCTGTTGCTGGAAAATGTTGGAAATCTGATATCCTCCTAGCTGATCATTGTCTGTAGCCAACTCTGACCATAGCGTAGGCCTCATGATACAGTCAGGGAGAGTGAGCTGGTTCTTAGTGGTCGGCGAACCCTCAACCTTCTGGACCGTAGCCCTACATGATGTCGTATGCACCACAAAAGCATCCTGAAGTGGCAAAGTCGATATCCACATTTTTAGGGTCGCTACAGTTATTGTTGTTTGTTGTCGTACACATTATTTTGGATAATTGTGATTGAGAAATTGTGAACTGACCCTAATTACTTGAGGTGCTTTTGAGATCATTGATTGATGCAACTGAACTAGAAATCACATTTCTCAGTCACATTTTCTTCTGAGTAAACAACACCTCAGAAATGGAAAACAACATCAAGTGATAATTGGGTCAGAGTGCAGTGTGGTTGTTCTGATGTCTGACAAATAGTATTTGTCCCCATGATGTAACTGAGACAAAGTCTGCTCTAATGAGTGACTGCAATCCACACTTTGGTTTTGGTAGTCACTGCCAACAATCAGGAATGTTATCATTTTCAGACAAAACACATTACTTCCTTCAGCACACTACTACAAGTGTGACTGTATTAGAATAACATTTTCAATATATTTCCTTTAACATCCTCTGTGTTGTGTGCTTATCGATTACCATTGATTTGTTATAGATCATTTTGAGACCTTAAGTAGAATCAGGTAGTATTGGAATGTCTACCAATGGCATGTCCATCTTTTTGTGAAAAATTACACTGGTCACTGTTAAAACATTTATAAACTATTAAGAAAGTGTGAATAGTCCTCCCTTTACATTAGGGACTGCAACATGACTTTACTAATGAATAGTAAATGGTTTAAACGTTAACTCATTAAACATCTTATGAATTATCTTATGTATCATTATTACAGACTATAAAAGTTGTTAATAAATGTGTGAATAAACAGCTTTCTAAAACAAATGTGGGAGTAATGATACATGAATGATGAATAAACTATTTACTTATCCATTATAAATCCTTCGTTACAAATTGTTTTTAAAAAGTCTCTCTACAATCTCTATATTCATTCTGACTACACAACCTCTGAGAGAGCTGCTATTGTGTGACCCCTGACCTGGCAGCAGTGATGTGGTGAGAGTTTTGGTAGTTTCTGCTGTTGTCTCCTGCGCTGTTGTGCTTAATCATTAACACATATTGTAGTTATTTAAACATTTGAGAATACCTAGTTTATTAACATTTAATTAAAGGTGGAGTAATGATTAATACATGGTGAGCAAACTGTAAATGACTCACAAATGGTTTATTGCTGAAATTATAAAGTGTTACCCATAATTGGATGTTCTTACATTTTACCATCAACTACTTATACAATACAGAATTTATTTAGACCTGGACGTTATCTGATATCATGCAGTATTGTACATTTCAACTTTACTACACTTGATGAAGACGTTGTGTCACTATTGAGCCACTAGAGGGAGATGCTAAACAACATATTGAATGACTCATGACGTCCTCAGAATGTACTATTAAAATACTTACTATTTATCATTAAGTAACACGGAACAACCACAGACTTAGGTATTTGGAGTACACAATCCACAATGACTACAATGTCTTTTATAAAACAAGTGTATGCCTTCTTATGCCTTCTCCAAGTCATTCAAATCCAATCCATCCAAAACATTCTGTATCAACAGCTTCTATCTCAAGGCCATCAGACTGTTAAACAGCCACCACTAACATTGAGTGGCTGCTTCCAACACACTGACACTGACTCAACTCCAGCCACTTTAATAATGGGAATTGATGGGAAATTATGTAAATATATCACCAACCACTTTAAACAATGCTACCTTATATAATGTTACTTACCCTACATTATTCATCTCACACGCATACGTATATACTGTACTCTATATCATTGACTGTATCCTTAAGTAATACATGTATCACTAGCCACTTTAACTATGCCACTTTGTTTACATACTCATCTCATATGTATATACTGTACTCGATACCATCTACTGTATCTTGCCTATGCTGCTCTGTACCATCACTCCTTCATATATCCTTATGTACATATTATTTATCCCCTTACACTGTGTACAAGACAGTAGTTTTGGAATTGTTAGTTAGATTACTTGTTGGTTATTACTGCATTGTCGGAACTAGAAGCACAAGCATTTCGCTACACTCGCATTAACATCTGCTAACCATGTGTATGTGACAAATAAAATTTGATTTGATTTGATTTGATTTGATTTGAACATTCTGTATCAACACCATATGTATCTTTGACGAGAACAATGAGATAAGTCATGTCAGTGTATTGTTACATGAAAGAAGCAATTACAACAATTGTATATAATAACGATGTCAAACCTATGTTTTATTTGTTGAATAAAATAAAATTATAGTATCTTCAGAGTTAAAATAGGATTAGCTGTCACTTTGAACCATGGATAAAAGAAAGCATAAATTATGGATTTATTGAGGAATAGAAGTGGCAGAAAACGGATGAAACGTGAGAATTTGTCAATTACTGTTTTTCTGGGATTGATTTGCACTTTTGCCACCAAACTATGTTCATCTTTAGGAGACAGAACGCATCTCCTTCCTGAGCGGTATGATTGCTGCGTGGTCCCATGGTGTTTATACTTGCATACTATTGTTTGTACAGATGAACGTGGTCTACAATTTTTTTTCTGAGGTCTTGGATGATGTCTTTTGATTTTCCCATGATGTCAAGCAAAGAGGCACTGAGTTTGAAGGTAGGCCTTGAAATACATCCACAGGTACACCTCAGATGATGTCAATTAGCCCATCAGAAGCTTTAAAATCCATGATATCATTTTCTGGAATTTTCCAAGCTGTTTAAAGGAACAGTCAACTTAGTGTATGTAAATGTATGACCCACTGGAATTGTGACCCACTGGAATTTGAATGATATAAGTGAAATAATCTGTCAACAATTGTTGTAAAAATTACTTGTGTCATGCACAAAGTAGATGTCCTAAACGACTTGTCAAAACTATAGTTTGTTAACAAGACATTTCTGGAGTGGTTGAAAACCGAGTTTTAATGACTCCAACCTAAATGTATGTAAACTTCCAACTTCAACTGTATATTAAACACAGTGTTGTAACCCAAACAAAGAGCGAGGTGTAAAAATCTAATAAATACACGGGTCGAGACCAGTAATAGCATTACACAAGACTAGACCCGTAATAACAAGTGCACACTAACACGGTAACATGCAAGCTGATACAACAGAGCACAGGTCCTCACAAGACCAACAGAAATGGAACAATAATCGACAAGGACAATGTGGAACAGAGGGCACATATTTACACCTACTTATCAGGGGGAATGGGAACCAGGTGTGAGTAATGAGACAAGAAAGTCCGGGGTTGGTGAACAGAATGAGCAGCAGTACCGGTGGAGAGCCAGACCCGGTCGGCAGGCGAGAAAACAGGCGCCTCACTGCGATGGCGGTCGGCCTAATTCTGCGCATACTCAGCTCAAGGTAGAAAATCTGAACCACTCCCCTGGCCGGTCCTGAGTAACACCTCAGGAACATGCCCACTTCCTGATTGACCCTTTCCACCTGCCCATTTGCTTGAGGACGGTACCCGGAGGTGAGACTGACCGTGACCCCCAGGTGATGAGAACGGTGGTGTTCCCCTGGGAGGGGGGAAGGTCAGTGACAAAGTCCACCAAGAGGTGAGACCAGTTTCATTGTGGAACCGGCAGGGGAAGGCACTTTCCATAAGGGAGGTGTCTGGGTGTCTTACACTGGGGACAGATGGAGCAGGAAGAGACGTAATCCTGGATGTCTCTAGCCAAGGTGGGCCACCAGTACCTCTCAGTTAGGCAGGCGATGTTATGACCTATCCCAGGATGACACAACACCGTGTGTGCCCAGGTAAGGAGTCGGTCCTGCACACCCGTGGACACGTTGTCGCAGTCCTCTGGGCAATGTGCAGGTGCTGTTTCCATACGCAGGACCTGCGGTATGTCGACGTCCATGTCCCACACCACTGGCATGATTATACGGGATGGAGGGATGATGTGGGTCTCCTCTCCCTGCCTCTCCCCTGCGTCATAGAGGTGAGACAGGGCATCCGCATTCTTGTTCTTCGAGCCTGGCCTATATGAAAGCGTGAATTGGAACCTGGTGAAGAATAGAGCCCATCTAGCCTGTCTCGGGTTTAGCCTCTTCGCTGCCCTGATGTACTCCAGGTTGCGGTGGTCCGTCCACACCAGGAAAGGGTGTTTGGACCCCTGCAAACCAGTGCCTTCAGAGCCTTCAAAATAATTTTAAAAAAACTATTGATGTAGCTATGAAATCTAACTCAACATTTAACTACTACAAAATAATTTAAATTACAACAAATAAAGTTTAACTTACTCGTTCTTTGCTGTCCAGTGGCACCACAAGTAGGCATTTGATTTGCAACTCATCACATGTGGCTTACTGTACTACAGAAACAATGCTAACCAAACAACAGTGTGCAGGGCATGCACACTGAATTAAAGGTTAAATACACTAATGTGGTTTAAGCAATGTTGTGAACACAGATATTACAATGTAGTTGTTTTTCTATAAATAAATAAATTAAAAGGTGTTTTAAAAACAGGGTAAATCAGAAAAAAGTGAAATATCCGAAACTTGAAAAAACTCAACCAAGACAATGGAATTAGGGTAAAAAACAGAATTAGGCAAAAAAAATGAAAGTTGACTGTGTCTTCCTGCTGCACAGCATTTTGGAGAAAGTTGAGGTCAGGTCCCAATATTGTCTATGCCCCCAAGAGGGAAAGAGGTTGGGTCATCCTAGAAATGTTTTAGAGTATTATAATACATACAATTAACAGATGCTTTTATCCAACGCGACTTACTTACTCGTGCATACAATTTTACCTATGGGTGGTCCCGGCAATCAAACCATCTATCCTGTCATTGCAATGCTCTGCTGAAATGACAAGGTTATAAATGCTTTGTGATGCCTCAATGTAATATGATTCATAGATCCTTTATTAAGCATTGCTTATGACACCCTTTATAAAGCACAGGTTTATGTCATATTTGGCCTAGTGGGTTATGTCACATTTGACACACAGTTAAGCCACATGTATGTGATAACATGTTTTTAGACATTTTTGCAAATGTATTGCAAATTAAATACAGAAATATGTAATTTACATAAGGGTCCCAATTTTCACTTTTTTTCATTTGAGTTGACGTTATAGAATGTCACCTTTTATTTGAATGTATTTTCATACATACAGTGAACCCTTCATAGAGGATGACATGTGGTTATAGATGATATGTGACACATTGATGTAGTGTTTATAAAGGCTTTATGAAGTCTTTATGAAACATTTATAAGATGCTTGTGATATAAAATAGGATCCTTTATGTAAATGAGATATTTCTGTATTTAATGTGCTTTCACATTGTTTTCACTTTGTCAATATGAGGTGTTGCATGTAGATGATGAGAAAAAAAGTGTTTTCGTACATTTTGAATTCAGGCTGTAACACGATAACATGAGGAATAAGTGAAGTGGTATGAATATTTTCTGAATACTCTGTATTCAGGGAGTTTCCTGTAATGAAAGGCTTTGGTATTATTCAGACAGATGGTCTCTTCTCAGTTTGGCAGAGACACACTTTCACCTAACACATAAAGATCAGATATATGTTGTCTTAATTGAACATAAATAATTATCTTTCACATAGAATGAGTCAAGTCATCCCTCTCAGACACAGATTGTATACTTCAGTACCATCCTATGGCCAACGCACTTACTGAAAGCAATCCCTGCCCACTGGGCACAGACGTAAATTCAATGTCTACACCACGTTGGTTGAAAAGAAACAATGTTGATTCAACCAGTGTTTGCCCAGTGGGTGTAAAACTCTCAATGCAACTTTTTAGTTTAGGAAATTTTCATATATATATCTGTTTTCCCATTTAGAAATGAAAACACCTTATGGATCTAGCCCCCCCATTTAAAGAAGTCATACGTATTTGGACACCTTCACTTGTAGTGTGTTAAATGTAGTAACCTTTTAAACGTAATGTTCTGTTAAATTATGTATTTAGATATTGGTTCCCTTACCCTGTAATCAGTCTATGAACTGCTCTTAGTCTGTGTCACTCTGACATTGCTCATCCATATATTCATATATTCTTAATTCCAGTCCTTTACTTAGATTTGGGTGTATTGGGTATTTCTTGTGAGATTGTTAGATATTGCTGCTCTGTCGGAACTAGGTGCATAAACATTTCGTAACACCCGCAATAACATTGAATAAACACATGTTTTTGACCAATAACATTTGATTTGATTTCTACTGAGTGACTGAAATCAGTGACTGCCAACAAGGATGCTGTCAGTTTCAGACAAACACGTTACTTCCTTCAGCACACTACTACTAATAAAATGTTCAATATATTTCCTTTAACGTCCTCTGTGTTGTGTGCTTATTGTTTATCCATTGATATGTTCTAGGTCATTTTGAGAACTTAAGGAGCATCAGGTACTGCTGGAAAATCTACCAATAGCATGTCCATCTTTATGTGATAAATTACACTGGTCACTGTTCGAAACATTTATAAAGAATAGTCTTTACTTTAGATTAGGGGAAAAACAACTTTACTAATGAGTATTAAATGGTAAAAATAAATTTATTAAACATCTTTGGAATGATCTATTGAATCATATACTATAAAAGTTGTTTATAATTACGTGAATTACCAGTTTACTAAAATAAATGTTGGGATTAATGACAAATTAATAAACTATTTCCTAATCCATTCTAAATTATTTTGTGTGATACCCACTCTCTATATTTATTCAGTGTAAACAGCATCTCAGAGAGCTACTCTGGTGTGTCCCCTGACCTGGCAGCAGTGATGGAGTGAGAGTAGTGGTCCTGTTCATACCCAGTATGTTGAGGTTGAAGTGTCTGCTGTGGTCTCCTGCACTGTTGTGTTGAATAATTAATATATATATACTGTAGTAGTTATTTATAAATGTCAGAATACCTAGCTGAATAACATTACACAAAAGGGGGCTTAATATTAAAAAGTGAGCAGACTGTAAATTCCTTACAAATGGTTTATTACTGAATGTTATTATAAAGTGTTACCCATAATTGCATGTTCTTAAATTTTACCATCAACTACTTACACAATACAGCATTTATTTAGACCTGGACGTTATCTGATATCATACAGTACTGTACATTCCAATTACTATACACTTGATGAAGATGTTGTCACAAATTGAGCCACTAGAGGGAGATGTTTAACAACATATAGAATCACTCATGACGTCCTCAGAATACTTACATGCTATATATCATTAACATGGAACAACCACAGCCTTAGGTATTTGGAGTACACAATCCACAATGACAACATTGTCCTTTATAAGCTTATGCCTTCTTATGCCTTCTCCAAGTCATTCCATTCCAATCCAGACAAATCATTCTGTATCAACACTACATGCATCTATGATGACAACACTGAGATAAGAAATGTCGGTGTATTTTTACATGAAATAATAACAACAATTGTAGAACAAAACCATATCAAACTGATGTTTGCCGAACTAGGGAATCATATTATAGGAACTATGAACTTCTTATCTTTAAAGTTAAAATAAGTTTAGCTGTCACTTTAAACCATGGATAAAGGAAAGCATAAATGATTGGATTAATTAAGGAATTAATATATGTCAGAAAACTGATCAAATATGATAATAAATAATCACTTAAAATAGAAAAAAATAAGAAAATAAATAGAGATGGAATCCAACAAATTAGATAGTTGAAAACAACAATAGCTAGAGTTCTTGCTGCTTTTCTCTCAGACTTATTTGCCTGTACAGTTTTAACACCAGACACACTGGCAGCCTCTTTTGAAAATACCTTTCTGGACTGTAATCTGGCCACCACAAAGATTTTCACATAAAGTGTTATAATAACAGAGCATGGGACAACCATTGTAATTACAATGTCAGTGATATTAACCCAGATTGACCCTTCAACAGTAAAACATTCTTTCAAACACCTACTTGGTACCTGTACATTTACAAAAAACTGTACATTAGCAGCACGGTATATGATACAACAACACCAGGTGATGGATATACAACACCTGATTCTTGTTATTGTTATTTTAGAGTGGTACAATAAGGGATCACACACAGCAACATAGCGGTCTAAAGATATCAAGACCAAATTGCCCAGAGATAAAGATATACATAAAGAAGCAATGTAGCCATGAAACACACAGAAATATTCCCCAAAACCCCAGCATGATTCCATTATTGCTACAGTCATTACTGGTATCACAATCAGTCCCACCAGGAGATCTGACGCAGCCAGAGAGAGGATGAGCAGGTTGGTTGGAGTGTGGAGCTGCTTGAAGTAAGAGATGGAGATGATCACCAGTAGGTTCAAAAATACTGTAACTGCTGAAATCAATGAGAAGAAGATGTACACTGTTATGTAGATAGATGTCGATAGCAAAGCCTTTCTGCAAGAAGAGTTTCTGTCCTGAAAACAGTATTGAACATCTTCATGTTTCTCCATTTGTAATAAAAAGTAAAAATGCTGAGGTCCTGCTCCTGCTTGGTCCTGTGTGTGACCCTGTCAGGTCCGCCTTCTGACAAACACTGAGCTCTGCCTCTCTATTTATCCCTGAGTTACTGACAGAACTCCCCTCCCTGGAGTCTCTCTGCACACACACACACACACAAACACACACACACACACACACACACACACACACACACACACACCACCACAACCACCAACGAAACATACACAAGTGAACACACAAATGAACAAATGGTTGGATAAACAAATTCTTTGTAAAAGCATGATGTAATGTATGACAGGATTGGATGATGCTGTGACCACCTAGCCTGTCCTTCAGCCTTACTGATCATTAGAGATGAGAGAAAAGGTACATTTACTCAACTGAGCATTTTAATGAGGAAAATATAGTATGGGTGATGTTTTGGTCTCTCAAAGTCTATTTTACATTGGAAACTGTGTAAGACTAACTGTTTTGTGCGATGTCAGAGCTCATTTTGGACCATAATCCACAACCTCAGGACACATGATGGCACGCCACATTTCAGCTGGAAAGTTGACAATAGGAAAGTTGATGAGATGCTAATAGCAAATGCAATCAAAATAGTGGCATTCCATAGGAACATTCCATAGACTATAAACATTTTGATATGAACTGAATTATTAATAAATCCTGTGTCTGAGCCTCTGAATTGCGACTCCACTTGGTCTCTCTACTGACATGTTTCCTGTTTGTGTCACACCCTGATCTGTTTCACCTGTCTTTGTGATTGTGTTCACCCCCCTCCAGGTGTCACCCTTTTTCCTCATTATCCCCTGAGTATTTATACCTGTGTTTTCTGTCTGTCTGTGCCAGTTTGTCTTTTTTGTTTAAATCAAATGTATTTATTTATATAGTCCTTCTTACATCAGTTGATGCCACAAAGTGCTTTACAGAAACCCAGCCTAAAACCCCAAACAGCAAGCAATGCAGGTGGAGAAGCACGGTGGCTAGGGAAAACTCCCTAGAAAGGCCAAAACCTAGGAAGAAACCTAGAGAGGAACCAGGCTATGAGGGGTGGCCAGTCCTCTTCTGGCTGTGCCGGGTGGAGATTATAACAGAACATGGCCAAGATGTTCAAATGTTCATGAATGACCAGCATGGTCAAATAATAATAATAATTGTAGTTGTCGAGGGTGCAACAAGTCAACACCTCAGGAGTAAATGTCAGTTGGCTTTTCATAGCCGATCATTGAGAGTATCTCCACCACTCCTGCTGTCTCTAGAGAGTTGAAAACAGCAGGTCTGGGACAGGTAGCACGTCCAGTCAACAGGTCAGGGTTTCATAGCCGCAGGCAGAACAGTTGAAACTGGAGCAGCATTACGGCAGGTGGACTGGGGACAGCAAGGAGTCATCATGCCAGGTAGTCATGAGGCATGGTCCTAGGGCTCAGGTCCTCCGAGAGAGAGAAAGAAAGAAAGAGAGAAAGAAAGAGATAATTAGCTAGAGAATACCTAAATTCACACAGGACACTAGTTAAGACAGGAGAAAAACTTCAGATATAACAGACTGACCCTAGCCTCCCGACACATAAACTACTGTAGCATAAATACTGGAGGCTGAGAAAGGAGGGGTCAGGAGTAGATACATAAGTTGTTTCTAAACTGTAAAACAGATACATTGCATTCGGAAATTATTCATATCCCTTGACTTTTTCCACATGTTCTTACATTAAAGCCCTATTCTAAAAAATGTTAAATTCTTTTTTTCCTCCTAATCAATCTACTCACAATACACCATAATGACTAAGAACATTTTAAGATAATACACAACGCAGAGGACTAACGGTCAAGAGGAAATCAACGATCAATGGAAATAGTGTTTTTCTGTAATAGGGAATTAATGATCATTGGGTCAGAGACATGGAAAGATTTTGTCTTGGTGTTGAGCCTGAAACTGGATACCTGTTATGTGGCTATTGGCCCAGTTTTATTGCAAGACATTCTAATTGGTCAACCACAGGATAGGGTTGGGTTATAGAACAACATCCTCTCTTTGTTCTATGGAGAGAATCACTGAGGACAGGGGAGATTAAACATCTCCCTCTCAGCATAACATCTATGATTTGTCCTCTTTGAATAAACCTGTTTTCTCCCCTTGATGTGTTTTGTGGTCTGTGTTATTGAAGAGTAACATCAACTTCTAACCTGACGAAGAAAAAAATGTTTTTTATTTTTTGGGCAAATTTATAAAACATTTAAAACTGAAATTTACATAAGTATTCAGACCCTTTACTCAGTACCTTGTTGAAGCACCTTCGGAAGCTATTACAGGGTATGGCGCTACATGCTTGGCACACCTGTATTAGGGGTGTTTATCCCATTTTGCTCTGCAGATCCTCCCAAGCTCATTCAGGTTGAATGGGCAGCGTCGCTGCACAGCTATTTTCAGGATTCTCCATAGATGTTCCATCGGCTTTAAGGCCGAGCTCTGGCAGAACAAGTTAAGGACATTCAAGGACCTGTCCCGAAGCCACTCTTGAGTTGTCTTGGCTATGTGCTTAGGGTCATTGTCCTGATATTACGTGAACTATCGCCCCAGTCTGAGGTCCTGAGCGCTCTGGAGCAGGTTTAATCAAAGATCTCTCTTTAATTTGCTCCATTCATCTTTCCCTCAGTCCTGACTAGTCTCCCAGTGCTTGCCACTGAAAAACATCAGCACAGCATGATTCCTCCACCACCATGCTTCACCACAGGGACGGTGCCAGGTTTCCTCAAAACGTGACACTTGGTATTCAGAGCAAAGATTTCAATCTTGGTATCATCAGACCAGAGAATCTTGTTTCTTGTGGTGTAAGAGTACTTAAGGTGTCCTTTGGCAAACTCCAAGTCTGTCATGTGCCTTTTATTGAGGTGTTGCTTCCGTCTGGCCACTCTACAATAAAGGCCTGGTTGGTGGACTGCTGCAGAGATGGTTGTCCTTTGGGAAGGTTCTCCCATCTCCAAAGAGGAACTCTGGAGCTCTCTCAGAGTTAGCATCAGGTTCTTAGTCACCTCCCTGATCAAGGCCCTTCTCCCCCAATTGCTCAGTTTGGCCGGGCGGCCAGCTATAGGAAGAGTCTTTGTGGTTTTCCCCAGATCTGTGCCTCGACACAATCCTGTCTCGGCACACTACGGACAATTCCTTCGACTTCATGGCTTGATTTCTGCTCTGACATGCACTGTCAACTATCAACTCATGTCCAATCAATTGAATATACCACATGTGGACTCCAATCAAGTTGTAGAAACATCAAGGATCATCAATGGAAACAGGATGCACCTCAGCTCAATTTGGTGTCTCATAGCAAAGGGTCTGGATACTTATGTAATTATTTCTGTTTTTATTTTTAATACCTTTGCAAATTTCAAAAATTAACGGTTTATGGGGTATTGATGAGAAATAAAAATGATTTAATACATTTTCGAATAAGGCTGTAACAAAACAAAATGTGGAAAAAGTCAAGGGGTATGAACACTTTCCAAATGCAATGTATGTATGAAAATACCCTCAAATGAAAGGTGACATTTCTAAAATGTCGCCTCATATAAAACATTTGAACTCATATCCAAAGTGCTGGAGTAAAGAGCTTCATGCTTTAGACATTTTCCTGCAGAAAAAAACAGAGGACAGGCATTACTTTCAGTATGTACAGTGGCCGGAGTAAGGCAGTATAATTCACAATCTGTGACAGAGGGATAACTTGACTTATTCTATAATGAACAAAAATATAAAACAGAAGGTTACAATGTCACGATCGTCAAAATGATTGGACCAAGGCGCAGCGTGAATAGAGTTCCACATATTTTAATAAATCGAAACTCACCAAACAAAACAATAAAACACAAACAAAACTAATAATAGTTCTAACATGCAACTATCCATAGACAAGATCCCACTAATCACAAATGAGGAAATGGCTGCCGAAATATGATCCCCAATAAAGAGACAATGATAAACAGCTGTCTCTGATTGGGAACCATACCAGGCCAACATAAACCATTAATCACCTAGATGACCCACCCTAGTCACTATCACGCCCCAACCAACAGAGAATAAACAGCTCTCTATGGTCAGGGCGTGACATACAGAGTTACAGTCATATGAAAATCAGTCAATTGAAACTAATTCATTAGGCCTATGGATTTCACATGATTGGGAATACAAATATATATATGTTGGTCAAAGACATACAAAAGTATAGGGACACCCCTTCAAATGAGTGGATCTGGCTATTTCAGCCACACCCGTTGCTGATATTTGTATGAACTCGGTCACACAGCCATGCAATCTCCATAGACAAACATTGGCAGTAGAATGGTCTAACTGAAGAGCGAAGTGACTTTCAACGTGGCAACGTCATAGGATGCCACCTTTCCAACAAGTCAGTTCGTCAAATTTCTGCCCTTCTAGAGCTACCCCGTTCAACTGTAAGTGCTGTATTTGTGCAATGGAAACATCTAGGAGCAACAATGTCACAGCCACGAAGTGGTAGGACACACAAGCTCACAGAACTGGAAAGGCAGGAATCCTCTGTCCTCGGCTGCAACACTCACTACCGAGTTCCAGACTGCCTCTGGAAGCAACGTCAGCAAAATAACTGTTCGTCAGGAGCTTCATGAAAGGGTTTCCATTGCCTTGCAGCAGCACACAGGCCTAAAATCACCATGCGCAATGCCTAGTTTTGGCTCGTGTGGTGTAAAGCACGCCACCATTGGACTTTGGGGCAGTGAAAAATTAATCATCTGGAGTGACAAATCTGGATTTGGCACATGACAGCTTTGGAGTTTGCCAAAAGGCACCTGAAGTACTCTTAGACCATGAGAAACAAGATTCTCTGGTCTGATGATACCAAGATTGAACTCTTGCTCTGAATGCCAAGCTTCACGTTTGGAGAAAACCTGGCGGATGCCATGAGAACGCTTCCTGCTCCAATAGGTAGTGGCAACTGTATAGTTTGGTGGAGGAAGGAAAATGATCTGGGGCTGTTTTTCATGGTTTGAGCATGACCCCTTAGATCCAGTGAAGGGAAATCTTAACACTACAGCATGTAATGACATTCTAGAATTTGTTTAAACAGTTTGGGTGAGGCCATTTCCTGTAACAGCATGAAAATGCTCCAGTGCACAATGTGAGGTCCATTCAGCAATAGGTTTGTCAAGATAGGTGTGGAAGAACCTGCCTGGCCCGCACAGAGCCCTGACCTCGACCACATCGAAAACCTTTGGGATGAATTGGAACGCCGACTGCAAGTCAGGCCTAAACGGCAAAATATTGTATGATGCAAAAGGCATCATCAAACTGTATGATGATGTGGCCGGTGAGACTTTGATTCTTGAAAGTCAAATATCTTGAAAAGTTGACATGAGACACTCAAATCATTTTGGGACTGTATCAACACTGGACTAGGAAAAAAAAAAAAAAATGTTTTTGAGTGTAATTTCCCTTTATATACAAGAAAAATATCCTGCCACCCCTTGTCTTAGCAGAAGCCGCTGTTCTGTCCTACCGGTACAGCGTATAACCTACTAGCTGTATGTTGATAGTGTTGCCGTTCAGCCACGACTCCGTGAAGAATAAGATTAGTTTTGAATGGCCTGTTGGTAGTTTAATCTCACGTATAAGTCATCGATTTTATTCTCCAAAGATTGCATGTTTGCTAGCAGAATGGAAGGAAGTGGGGGTTTATTCGATCGCCTACACATTCTCAGAAGGTAGCTTTCCCTTTGGCCACATTGTCACTCAAATCAGGAGGACCTGGGCCTGTTCCCAGGAACGCAGTACATCATTGGCGTCGGGCTCGTCAGACTCGTTAAAGGAATAAAAGGATTCTGCCAGTCTGTGGTGAGTAATCGCAGTCCTGATGTCCAGAAGTTACTTTCGGTCATAAGAGACGGTAGCAGCAAAATTAGGAACAAATTAAGTAAAACAAATAAGTTGCAAATAAACATAAAAACACAATCGGTTAGGGACACGTAGAACGTCAGCCTTCTCCGGAGCCATTTTAGGTCACAGTCAACATCAGCCTTTATCTTCAATAAACAAAATACTTTTTGACTTTGTCCCCCTCATTAATGTCACATTGGTTAATTTTGAAGGAACTCCAGACGCAATTGTTTTCAAAATGCAAATGGTCTTAAATATCAAACATGTTCAAATATGGATTGTCTAGGCCCATGTAGCTCAATAATTGCTTGATCTTAAATTGAGAGTTTTGAACCTTATTATTCAAGAGCCTTGCCTACAGATGATAACAGGACCCACTGATGTGAGAAACTTGAACAATTCAAACTAACATTATTAAAGAGTTGTTCACTTACCCACTACACAAAAAAGGGTTCCACGAGAGTTCTTTGTGGAGGGATAGGGTTCTACCAAGAACCATATGGATCAGAAGAACCCTTTTTGGGAAAGCAAGAATGATTATTCGGAAGGCAAGAAGGGTTCTACATAGAACCATCTCATATTTCCCAGCATGCTCTATTGCAGAGAGCTTTGCAGAATTGTTTTACTACAATATTTATGACTTTTCATTGATTGTGTAGTATAAAATGTTTCAACCAATCTAATCCAATCTACTAGTTATTGGATTTATTCCACCCGTTACTGATATGGTTGTTCCAGTTGAGATGATTGAGGTAGTGTCAGTATTAAATCTACTCTACCCTGGCAATCATTCTGAATGAAGGTTGTGGGTAATTAAAGGGTAATAAGGCTGGTGGAACTCTACATAGAGAGTTCTAGGATGAACCCTCCAAAGATTCTAAACTGAGACTAGGAATTGTTTTAAGATGGTCATACTATGGATCATTTAGCCATTTTCTTAATCCATTTTAAAATAAAGCTGTAATGTAACAAAATGTGGAAAAGCTAAAGGGGTCTGAATACTTTCCCAAAGCACTGTATACATGGTA
This sequence comes from Oncorhynchus clarkii lewisi, assembly GCF_045791955.1. Lineage (NCBI taxonomy): Eukaryota > Metazoa > Chordata > Actinopteri > Salmoniformes > Salmonidae > Oncorhynchus > Oncorhynchus clarkii. The sequence goes on along the minus strand of NC_092168.1, from coordinate 45,619,004 downwards.
AAAACAGATAGTTCAAAAGGAACTCTCTTTTGAATTGTCTGTCCTATATCTATTTGTTGGCACTAAAGTATTTCCATACTTCCCTTCATTTTTTAAAACTGGTACGGGGTTACCTTGAGGCGAGTTTTGTGAGTCTTGAGGGCATCATACAAAACAACCAACATGTAGGAGTTTGTGAGAGTCGACGGCGTGGTCATATTAGTTTGTAGTCCAAACCGTTCGGATGCTACAGACAGAAGTTTTCCCATCGGAGGTACCAACTTCAGACAAGGCCGTGAAGCTTGTGGGCATAGAAGAGACGCTACAGACATTGTCATGAAAAGACCGATTTTTGGGATGTCTCCTGGTCTGACAAAAACCGCTGTAGCTCTGCCACCTTCCACCGCAGATGTGACATCGGTGGATGCAGTGGATTGAAATGCAGCCTATGCCAAAAAATAAAGCTTCTCTAGCTTAAGGATGGATTTTGATGGGGAGGCCTGTTTTGTCATGGGCAGCCCCATTGAGGGAGTTCACCATTTTTAAATAGTCAACATATTAACATCAACACGCCACTGTTACGATCAACTAGGAGTGGTGGGTGGAATCAGGCGC